>NW_020438877.1:683172-744426 GCF_000699045.2 Agrilus planipennis | reverse complement strand
TGTAGAACGTTAAGTTAATTCACTTGTTATTATTTTTGGCTAAATATGCTTTTAAATAAAGCATATTCTTAAATTTTAACGAGGCAGTTTAAATAATTTTGCAAATGGTACTGTACACTTTTGTCTAGATCTCGTTCGATGATCGGTGGAGAAATGAGCTCCGCGGACAAATATGATTGAATTTGGAATTATGCTACGGCGCATCCTAATAAAGGGAAGCGGCATATCTCCAACTTCTTGAAACGAACAGTACATAATTGAACGTTCATGTAATAGTTAATTAAAACATCGCTGCTTTCATAATTGCTTAGCCGATTTTGAATATACTGAATTTTACAGATTTATTTACTTTCGAACTTAACAGGTGTATACTGGTTTTTATTAACACCTGTTAAGTTTGTTAAGATTTTTATTATCTTTATGTCTGTTACAATTCGACTGATCAAGAAAAACACTTCTAGTCTGCTGAACGTTTATTGAAAGACTTAATAATATTCAGTATCAAAAATGTTTCTTTATACATATCGATCTCGACCGGATACATAATTCATTCTCATAGACATAATTTTTCACACTGCATGTATGCGATCGAGCGTCGCCGCCACAATAGTAAAACAAACAATACAAGAGTTTTCATTCTAAGAAATCATATAGTAAAAAACAAGATTAACAAAACACAACAATTTTACAAAACAATTGATTAAATTTAGTTTTTCATTTCCAACAAAGTTCACAGTNACTCATTCTCATAGACATAATTTTGTTCGCACTGCATGTATGCGATCGAGCGTCGCCGCCACAATAGTAAAACAAACAATACAAGAGTTTTCATTCTAAGAAATCATATAGTAAAATACAAGATTAACAAAACACAACAATTTTACAAAACAATTGATTAAATTTAGTTTTTCATTTCCAACAAAGTTCACAGTTTCTTTTACAAAAGTTAGCTTTCTTCAGAAGTACTTTCGCAACGGCAACGCCGGTCACGTCGCCTGTCCGTTTTTTAAAAATCGGAAATCGTTTGTTGGGTAATAACTTTCTCGACTGAAGAGGTTAAAGATTAGTTATTTTTAAACTGTCTAACCTTTAAAAAGGCTTGCGTTTCTGACAGTGATTAACGATATTCGCCCTGGGATTAGGAGAATCACGGTAATTAAAATTCTGACCCGGATCACGGACACGCCGTATTATTTATTTGCCTTCTGCATGCACACAAAATTATTAGTCCACCGTCGACTGCTACCCTTTTGAATATGCAGCGCATTATTAAAAAGAATAACCCCTGCCTACTGTCTTACTTAATTTATATTTCGTACTAATTAACCTAGTCCCCTATCTGATTTATATTATGAGCTCTCCTAAAAATTATTTAAATATAGCTAGCTTTCAAAAAGTTTTAGCCCATAAAAGACAATAAATTTTAATGAAAATGGTGCTAACCAAGCAACGTGTAACAAAAATAAAACTAGAAAAGGAAATCTATGATGTTCAATATTCAAATTGTGTTACATGCCTAATAAAAGTCAGAAAAATCTTTCAATCTTCGCTCTACTGTAGCTTTCTCCATTCAGGAGGCTGCGTCAGTTTAATTATTTGCTTAGCCTTTCAGATTTATTGTTTTGAATAGGCTGTGGCGGGACGGCTACCATCTTAGGATTTGTTTAACTTATCCGAGATAAAAATGTTCAGTCTCTCAGAGTCTCTGAAAGCGAGACTCTTGTCTCCGTCTCTCATCGAGTCTCTCTGGTGTCGCTAAGAGAGGCTGTCAAAAAAAACTGTTTAGCGTCTCTGAATGAGAGACTCGAGTTGCTCATAAAGAGATCCTCATTTCGTATCCAGTCTCTGAACGAGACACTCGAATCTCTGAACGAGAGACTCGATTCTTTGAATTAACAATTTTATCGTTCGAGTCTCTTATACAGAGACTGTGAGAGATCCATAATCATAAAAACACTTAAGGATAACTGAGAGACTGTGAAAGACTGTGAGAGACGCTATCAGAGACGCTGAAAGACTCTGAGAGACTGGAGAGAGACTGAAAATTTTTGTCTAGGGTTCTTATTTGATTTATTCATCATAATTTATGTATTGCGTTTTACCCTGTAGCTCGACATTTAGTATGAAGTCATTAGGTATAATTATTTCCATTTGGGGGTCGGTTTGATTTGCTGTTCAACTCTTTATTTTTTATTCAATTTTTCGCCTTCACCCCTCCGCCCCCATTGAAAAACACTATACAGTATCATCTACAACCCCTCTACCTATTTCCCACTAACGTGTGTGTGTCGCAAATTATAAACAATTACATATGATTCTCTATCTTAACTTTAGTATCCTCTTTCGCTACTTCACTTAACTCTTAGTACTACTAGGTTTGGGTTGTACGTTGTCTGTCAATCAGTCAATTGAACACCTCCTTTCACCCCTTTCGGGATAAAAAATCCTTCCTTAGTGCACCCAGACCCACCGTAAGTGGGCATGCAAGGCGTGCATTACACGCGGGCGACAAATTCTCATCATTGTGCAGATTTTACAGTTGCTATTGAAAAAATCTAGAAGAAGGTACAGAAAATGGATAGCTGTACCATCGACACCTCACAATTTCTCAATAATTTTTAAATACCAGAAGCAAGAAGTATTTCTTAAAGGCAATTAGTTATATACGCTATTCCATCAGATTCCGTTGTAATTAAAATCGACTGGGTTATATGCACGTATTTAAGGTTTCGTTTAAAATAATTTTCTGGCAACATATAACCAAGAAAAGACAACAGGCAATCAAGACGTTTACAGTCTTCAGGTCTCGACATTTTTCTCTTTAATCTTGTTACATATTTATACGGCATGCTTTCTTTCTTCGAATGAATCTATTACGTTACCAAAGTCTGTCTCAAAGGCAACATTATTTTCAACGCATAGGATCGTGAGGTCAGGCAGACCTTCCTAATTCATGGTTAATTTCAGTTTTGCTGAAGCTTCGCATCAAAAGATTACTTCAGACACAAATTCTTTTTTCAAAAACTTTTCAAATCATCATCATAAGGTCGTGAGTCCTAAGACTAATAGAAAACGCACCTCCACTCTTTCCTAATCTTTCATTTCCTATCTTTTAACTATTAGCTCTTTCGTACTTTTTCTTCCCTTGCATACCAGTATTTTTGTTTCACTTTTAATCAAAATCAACTGGGCGTTTTAAAATCAAGCAATTGACAGAACAATGTGCGCTGCATATTAGGCACTCAGTGGAGCAAATCTTTTATTATCATCCATTATGATTTTGGCACCCCTGAAAATGTCGGGTGTCCCGATTTACTCCCCCCTAGATCCAGGGCTGAAAAAATATTCCTTCTAAATATAGGCTGTGCGTTGTCGGTCAGTCAGTTACTTTAACGCCCCTTAACTCCCATTTAGAGACAAAAATAAAAAAAAAGAGAAAAAACAAAAAACAAAAAGTATGAGTAAATTGTCCTAACCCATAACCCATAGTCAATCAGACTGAACGCCGATTGGCAACTCAACGAATCCAAAATGTTCAACGAGATATGTAAAAAATTTATTATTTATTAAATAATACAACATAAGTATATTAAGTACAACACAGTGTCATATCTCCTCCTTACAGGCTTATTATAATAAATATAAAACAATGCTGTAAACACAAACACAAACTTCAACTCAAAACGACGACAAACAAAGTCTAACGATAAGATGAACACTGAAGCTTGCTGTTGTTTACACGGTGAACCACAGACTGCCTACATTTGCTGTGCTACACAAGGTTGCCAGTTAAAGTTTTATTTCGTCAGCATAGGTATGTGCATTGAAAATTTTAGCAGAAATCAACATTTCCCTAAAACTAGAACAACCCATATCCTTAACAATTTGCGAACAGTAATCTAATCTAGGTCTACCTCTACCCCTCCTAACTCTTGTTTCTGCCTCTAATATGTATCTGACTAGACCTTCATGTTTGAGAAGGTGTCCTACCGACCTATGTCGCCTATTTCTTACTGACTTCTATAGAGTCCTCTGTTCTCCTATTCTGTCTAATACCTCTTCATTTCTAACCTTTTGTACCCACGTTATCCTCATCATTCGCCTATAACACCACATTTTGAACACTTCTGACCTTTTTTTTTCCGCCGCGCCCACTGTCCATATTTCGCACCCGTACAAAGTCGCGTTCCAACACCTTTAACAGCCTTTTCGAATTTCTAAATTAACCGTTCGCGAGCACAGAAGTGATTTCTTTTTATTAAAGGTGACACGACTCTGCGCTATCCTCTGCTTTATATTCCTACTACTTCTTCCGTCGTGGCTTATCTGACTTCCTAGATATCTAAAATCAGCCACTTCTTCTAATTTTTGGTCGCCTATCTTTATATTCGCTCTTTCCCTACCTGTTCTTCCCTTGCATAGTAGACTAAAAAATTAATGCGTATATAACTTATCATAAATGTGACACTAACCATTGAAGAGTTCCCCAATCAGAGAACAACCCTGTGCAGCAACTGTATGATGGTGTTTATCTCTATAAAAATTTTTTCTTTTTTTGCTACAACAAGGTGGAATCGACTGTAAGAAGATTTTAACTTTGTCCAATTTTAAGATTAGATTTATTACAACATGTACAGGGTTCTGAAGGGAACGTAAGGTTAAGTCATTAAAGGGACGTCCCTTTCGTGGCTGTCAGAAGACGTAGTTGGTACACCATCAACTTCATCAGACGCCAATTCTACACCATCTACGTCAAAAAGCGGTGGCATTTCTAATTCGGGAACAGCAAGTATAATCATTCCAAAAATCATTTGTCCTTTTTCGATAGCATTATCACGAAAGAACCCACAACAACGACGGAAAGCTACAGATAAAATAATCATTACATCTCCAGAAAAAGACAGATTGCTTGCTGAACCTATGACGGAATTGCTATCCCAAGAAATAACAGATGGCCTGGATCATGTTAAGGATATTTTTAAAACTCTTTTAGAAGAAAAAGAAAGAGAAAGAAGGCAAAAAACAAAAGCAACGGCAAGAGAATCATAAAACTAAATGTCATAAAACCAAAAAAGAAGAAAGTTTGTATCTCCTCGAAAAGTATTTTGCTCAAAGTGTCACTAGGTAAAATATATATGTTATGTTGATTAGAGCCGTTGACAAGATATCTTGTTGATTTTTATATAGTTTTACAAGTTCAATTAATGTTAAAGTGTTCTTTTATAATATTATTTGCATTTATTTTCCAAATAGGGCCTCTTTTTGGTTTCAAAATTGCACTTTTAAGTGAAAACACTGAACAAACACTATACAAAATAAATAAAGACTATAACTGTGTTAGTATTTTGGAAATGAAATTATTAGGAGGACTGTTAAGGAGAGTTGAAAGTTTGAGGTGTTTTTAGATGTAGGGAAGTAATAAGAGAATAAAATTTGGAAAATATCAACATACAAAATGCTTTACAACAAGTTCCCTCGTTAGGAGTCAACCTTCAGCGTCATATCATGTTGACACTTATAAGTATAATAGGTTATCGTGGCTACCACAATAAAATGCGTACACAAAATTTTGTCTGTGTGCTATCGACCGTTCAATAGTTCCTTAATCTGGAGCTAATCCTGGATGTAAATTCAGGTCCAACTTATAACAGGTCAATTGAAAAGTCCCCGGCCTAAAATAGTAAAACACATTTTTTTTGCAAAATTCGTTTTTTTTATTCAACATAATTCCCTTCAAGGGTGATACACTGATTATAGCGATCCTCCAACTTTTCGATACCATTTTTGTAGTACGATTTGTCCTTTGCTTCAAAATAGGCCTCAGTTTCGGCGATCACCTCTTCATTCGACGAAAATTTTTTCCCAACGAGCATTCTTTTGAGATCTGAGAACAGGAAGTAGTCGCTGGGGGCCAGATCTGGAGAATACGGTGGATGCGGAAGCAATTCGAAGCCCAATTCATGAATTTTTGCCATCGTTTTCACTGACTTGTGAGACGGTGCATTGTCTTGGTGAAGCAGGACTTTCTTTTTCTGCAAATGCGGTCGTTTCTCGGCGATTTCGTCCTTCAAACGGTCCAATAACGCTATGTAATAGTCGCTGTTGATGGTCCTTCCTTTTTCAAGGTAGTCAATGAAAATTATTCCACGCGCATCCCAAAATACAGACGCCATAACCTTGCCAGCCGACTGTTGCGTTTTTGCACGCTTTGGAGCGGGTTCATCGTGTGCAGTCCACTCCGATGACTGTCGATTGGACTTCGGAGTGAAATGATGGAGCCATGTTTCATCCATTGTCACATATCGACGCAAAAACTCGGGTTTATTACGCGTGATCATCTTCAAACACTGCTCTGAATCATCAACTCGTCGTTGTTTTTGGTCAAAAGTGAGCTCGCGCGGCACCCACTTTGCACAGAGCTTTCTCATACCCAAATATTCGTGAATGATGTGATGTATACGTTCCGTTGATATCTGTAGAGTGTCTGCTATTTCATTCAATTTCAATTTACGGTCATTCAAAATCATTTTGTGGATTTTTTTAATGTTTTCGTCCGTAACAGCCTCTTTTGGGCGTCCACTGCGTTCACCGTCTTCGGTGCTCATTTCACCACGTCTAAACTTAGCATACCAATCCTTGATGGTTGATTTTCCTGGGGCAGTGTCCGGAAATTCGTTATCAAGCCAAGTTTTTGCTTCAACTGTATTTTTTCCCTTCAAAAAGCAATATTTTATCAACACGCGAAATTCCTTTTTATCCATTTTTTTCACAATAACAAAAGTTGCTTCACTAAAAATGCTATAATTCACAAACTAATGATCCGACAGCCGTCAAATTTATAGACGCGTCTTTTGAAGGTTAGGACTAACTGAAAATCATATGGATTTAGTTCTGGTGCCGCCATCTATGTGTCAGGCCGGGGACTTTTCAATTGACCCTAGTACTTCATTTACTTTCTGTAGCGATGTGACCTTCAGTTTGACCGGCGCAAAGTCGAAAAGAACAGCACTAGATTCGAAAAGGAAGGAGACAACTCTGGGCCAAACTCATAACCAGTGAGAAGCGTATAATTCGTACAGTACTGCACGGAAAAATTGACCATTTTATCCACTACAATTGCATTGCTCAAATGTGCTGTTATTGGTACCATTTACTACTGAAAATATCAACGACATGTTTATTTATACTCAAAGACATATTAACGATTGTTTTCGACTCGCACTACTATAATGATTGAACAAAACTTTTGGCAGGTACTGTATGAAAAAGTATGTTTATTGAACAAGAGTCGAGAGTATAATGAGATTTTTTCTCTCTACCTACGATTCTGCCAGCGCGCATCCAAGACACTGGAAGGGGCAAATCGCTAGAGAAAGTAAATGAAGTATACCATGAAAATGCATTGTCATCGGAACTGAATCAACGCGTAAAAGTTCAACCCCTTGGATAAAAGCAAGTGATTCTAGTTCAGCTGTCAATATTTGATCTAAACAAATTATCATACAAACATTGCAAGCTAAATAAAAGCTACGTGAAGGGTTACATGAACGTTTATTGCGACAATAATAACGATTTATGTCTACAAATATATTTTGAAATGCTGATTAAAATCGCACATTCAAGTAGTTTATCTAAAAGAGAACGTTTCCCGAATCATTGTCACAATTCGGAAACGAGATAACGTCTTCAAATTTAATTTTCTTTTGTAAATGAATGCAGCTGTAGATATTTTAGAAGTTCGTTTCCAATTTCAAACACAAATATACATAGACAAAAACATTTTCTTAGTAAAGTCTTGGAAAGCTAAAAGTTATTCATTATTGGACAGAAGAAAGGAGTGTTTGTTTAATTATTTTTAGGATTCCTTTGGGAAATTTGTGAAGGAACCAGAGCCGGAAGCGGGAATTAATTAAAATCACAAATTACTACAATATCTAACGGATTCCTCTAAGGTAGGTAGGTACCTATATAATTATAATGCGAAAGAAGAAAGAAAAGCTTTCTATGCAATTAAAATTTTTTCGTATTCTTCGATTCCGTTCTCATTTTTTCGTTTTGCTGAAGTAATTAAGTTAAGTACCTTTAAGAAGGAATGAGTGATAAGAAAGGCGGCAATTTACATTAAAAAGTTAATAAAAAGAATTTTTTCGCTAACTTGGTTTACCAAAAGGTCGATCTAACCCTTTTCTTTTTCGTTATACAGTTATACAATTCTCGTACGTTCCTTTAACATCTAATTGTAATTAGTAAAAGAAAAATGACCATTATTTTATTAATAAATAAAGAATAAGAGCTAATGGGGTGAAAGTTTTTATTTCTTGTTCAAAGGCAGATTTGCAAGTCAGTTAAGTACATAACATACTTAATCAATCAATAAATAATAACTTTCACCCCATTGGTTCTAATTCCTTATTTATAACTTAATCTATTTGAAGAAAATGCAATATGTCATTATTTTATTGTTTAGATGATGCCCAAGATAAAAATGTCATATACAGTCGAACTTCGATAAATCGAACTTCGATAAGTCGAACCAAATTGGTTGACAATAGCATTAAAAGTGGGAAATGCGTGTAAATTTGTCTTGATTACTCGAATATCTTGATAACTCGAACGAAATATTTTGCGCCAACTTCGATAAGTCGAATTTTCTGGGGGAATCCCGTAATTACGGTCGATTTTAACCTATCTTTTTTAACGTATTTATGCAGGCAGTTCAGTTTCTGCGCTTGCTAAGTTCACTTGTTTGACTTACTAGTTGCTATTAACAATAAGTAAAAAATACTGTGCCTGTTTCATTTATATATTACGTTAAAGACATTTTTGCGTGTGTTAATATGTCATCAAACGTACTTTAAAAACATTGTCTGTTGATCAAAAATTTGAAAATTCGTTGAGTGTCTTGCGTTCCTATTTAAAAGCCAGTCAATATACAACCGATGCTCTGTATAATAGTTTAAATGAAATTGAAGCTTTTTTTGAAAATTAAAATAAGAAATCCGTTTGTCAGTCACAAATAACTGACTTTTTTACAGTAAAATAGTAAATACATACATATATGTATATATGTACGTGTAGTACACACTTACTATATATGTAAAAATATGTTGATAGTACTGTTTCATAATTTTTGTTATTCCTTTGAAAAGCATAGATATTAAGGCACTTATGTAACATTTAACCAATTTTTACTGAAATAAATACATAAATGTTCATTCACAAAGAAATACTAATGAAAGAAGTATTATTTGATAACTCGAAGTTTTTATGTGTCACATCGCTGTTCGAGTTATCGAAGTTCGACTGTATATAATTATTAATTAAATAACATTAAAATCATATTTGAGTTACATAATTTTTGAGAAATTAACTGAGAATTTTATAGTTTTCTTGATTCAGAGGTCCTTCCAGGAGATAGAAATCTTCATTTAATTGAAACAAATTATTTCTATAAGCCTAAGTAAAATGTACTAATTTATGATATTTTGAAATTAATTTAAATTAAATAGTTCGACGGGCTATCAAGGTTTTAATTTTGGTCTGAAAGCAAAACTAAACGTGAGCAGTTTAATGAATTACTATTGTCATGTTTTAATATTACATATTGTAGATTATTCCCCGCATTGCATTTTGTTTTGCCGTCGTTCTTTTTAAACTTTGCCACCTTGATTAGTAAAGAATTGTAATATGTACTGGTAAAGCAAGTCGTTCACCGAACATAGAAATCACTCACTTATAAGTCGACATTTTTCTGCTTGTTGCATTAGCGAAAATTATTATGTGGTGATAGTATGGAATACATTTCTTCAACCACGTCTATCTAAATGTATCACATGCTTCTCTGAAAACTGTCCTAAACCAACCGAAATCTCATAATATTTTCAATAAAGCGTAATATCCATCTAAGGCGTTAAATTACATTTATAAGATTTATATTCCTTCATTATTTAATGAAAAAATAGCTGAAGATATTTAGAATTTCCTCATACCCTACCATCATCACAAGACAATGCTGCCCTTCGATGATTGCATCTAATAGAATATTCCTTTGTTCGGTTATCAATTCATCAGCAATGTATATACAATATTTATCCATGAAATACGTAAATAGGTAATACATGCACACGTATGTTGCAGTTACCCCTTTAGAGACTCTTGTGAATAGAATTTCTCGAGTTTATTCAAACTCGGTAATGCAGTTGCAGTTGTTGTAACACGGCTGTCAAAACAATGCAATTGCCTATGCATTTGTCAAAAGACAAGTTAGACACCAGAGCATTGACGACTGAACGATGGCTTTTCACTGCATGTTAGGTTTTAAAAATTGGATTTATATTCGCTCAACGTGGCTCCGAGCTAGGTATATTGGCTTACAGATTTTGAAGCGGACGAGTGCGAGCATTTCGATAAAATGTCAGATATGTTTAGAAAAGAGCACAAAAGAGGACTCCAGGGAAAATACAGATTTATTAATGCATGTTCTAGTTTTTGAAAGGAATACTAACAAATAATGAAAGGAAGGAACACCAATCCCGCGTCAGAAATCGATATCGAAAATTCACCACCTCACCGAAACACCATCATAACCTACGTTTGAAAGCTGTCTTACTGGACATGAAGATTCATACAGGATAAATGCGGGGAGATGCTGCGGCAGGAGAAATGACGCAGTGATGGTTACTTGAAGTATTAATGACGAATGGCGCTTCTACTATGTATTTATACAACTACTGTTTCAATTCGTCATGACAATATTCTGTGTTAAGGAATTGCTTGTGAATCGGGCTTGTAAAAGGTATTAGGTACCAATATAGGTAATGAACTTCCTCTCTAGAATATTGCTACATTTTGTGGAATTCATAATTCTTGATTTCGATTACTAAAAACAAATGATATGTAACCGTTTCGATATCCAATTGAATGTTAACGTGCATTCTACGTATGAAGTAACCTTCCACAGAAGCCGAATAGATGGTATCATGACGGTTTCGTATGAATATGCCTTATCGTATGAACTAAAGCCTTTGAAAAGCAATTGTCAGAGTATAATGACATTCTATACAGTAGGTTCACATCCAATCCACGCAGATACGTTACATCCCCCTCCTGCCGACGCTTCATCACTGTATCTACGAGTTCCCCACTAAGCAAGAGCTGGTTATAGTGAAGACACAGTATAATGTATTTTGTATCTAAACACTTCGGCAAAGTTACTGAACCGTCCCTGTATATGGCAGTTCAGCCCACATAAAGGTAATTTAAGATGACCTGCAAAAAGTGTTCGTATTTTGGGCAGATCAAAGAAGTGAATCTACTGTATAGAATATTTATACCAGAGCCGGACAAACTCGGTTCTTTTGACTCCCTCAGGTATAGCCAAGGAGCTCCTCATTGCTCCTGCGAGTGCGAGTGAGATGATCCTTTCCTTTTCTTATCCCTTCCATTTCGAAGGTGAGTCCCCTCTTCCATAGTCGAACCCAATAGTATTGCGAACGTAGTCCGGCATGCTACCCCTGAGTTGCGGGACGATAATTAGAAAATTTTCGTAGGTATTATTTAAGTTACGACGTCTACGGGATGAAGGTGCTTGATATGGGAGTGGAAGGTAGAAGAAAATGAGAAAGCTATATGGATCATTACTGCTTACTCTCTCGTACTCATTGAAGGGTATGGAGTGACCCAAACTAACCACAGGTAGCGGCTCCTGCGAAGTTAAAGTTTGCCCGGCTCTGCTTTATACTGTGTAATTGTCGCTCAGCAAACGCCCGAGGCTGCTCTATGAGGCGAACTGTTCGCTCAGTTAGTACCAAACCCGCTGAGGCGAGTCGATACTTCTAAATAAGGGAAATGTAAATACCGATTTGAACTTAGGAGTTCGTTAATCGTTGGCAACATACGGCTAGTTTCAGCTCAATTAAGAATTCTTTTGACTTCCTATGACATTGTTAGTTACTTAATAGTGGATTAATATGCAATAGTAATTTGAAATCATTTCATCAATATTTTATTTACCCACTACGAATTACCACAAATTAATGAGGGAAAAATTGTTGCTGTTGTGACCTCTCGTAGTTTAGTGGTAGAACATTGGTGCATAAAACCAAAGGTCCCGGGTTCGATTCCCGGCGGGGGTGCGACAACAGCAACAGTATTTCCCTCATTAATTTGAGGTAGATAGAAGTGGGTAAATAAAAAATCGAAAAAATGATTTCAAATTAATATTGCATATTAATCCACTATTAAGTAACTAACAATGATATAGGATTTCATATATTTAACATATATATAATTAAGTTGTAGGTCGGTTGGTCGTGGTTGCTGTTGTCACCTCTCGAAGTTTAGTGGTAGAACATTGGTGCTTAAAGGTGCCGGGTTCGATTCCCGGCGGGGGTGTGTCAACAGCAACAATTTTTCCCTCATTAATTTGAGGTGGTTTGTAGTTGGTAAATAAAAAATCCTTTGACCTCCATGTTATTAGCTAATTCAAAAGATGGTCTGCCACATATACGAAAACATTTTCTTTTGATCTTTCTTGCCCCGTCTTAAATTTTCCTACAAATATTTATCAATAACAATTGCTAGTATTTGAACAATACAATTTAAAGCTTATTTGTACTTACTTAAACCTTAAAAAAGAATAAGAAATTGACTGAACATGTTACTAACAAGAGTGATACCTATTAAAAGTGTGCTGCATAAAAGAATCTCTCTTTGAGTGTCTGTTCCAACTTTAGTTAACATAACATAAATAATTTTTACTAAAAATTCACTCTGTTTTATATTTTGTAGATACCAACTAATTAGTTTAATTTTTGTATTTCAAGTTGTACTTTAAAAAGTAATTACATCGTAAGTATAAACATGACGTATGTACGTAGTCTTTTGTTTCATCGGGGGTTAGGACATTCGTAAAACCACCCATGCAACAAACTTTATTTTCTTTAGACAGAAGTCAGCGAACTGTAAAGTAGAGACGCAAGTCGTTCTTGTCGTAGAAAGAGTACATCTTTCTTGGTTACTCATTTTGAGAAAACGTCTTGTTTTATTGCTACTGCATCGTTGTAATTTCCACGACATTTACCTCAGTATGAAAGAAGACGCCACGTCCGTAGGTATTTTGAAGATTGGATAAGCAGAATTGTTACAAATATAACTGTGTAGGTTAAAATATATCTACTGACTGTCCATACTGGAATAATTCATTTGCTGTGAATTTTATTTTCATTTCAACCATCAGATAAAATATTGTTGCCCATTTTGAAAAATAGTCAACAATTTAACTACAGTTAATTAATAGCCCAATAGTATAATAATAATCTTAGCCTACCTTATTAGATAATTGGGGAATGTAGAAATGACAAGGTGAGTGAAGACGATAAGCCGTTTCACCACCCTGCATCATGCATGACCTTGTATTCGACTAGCGACCCTCGACTTCTTGACTTGACTATCCAATTATTATTAATTCCGCTATTTAAATTGTTGCTAATTGACCTACTAACACAGTATGTAAGTAGGTGTTAGGTTCCAGTTTTAAATAAACAATTAAGATGTACGAACTTTGTACTAATGACTTGAATATGAATTTATGGATACCACGTAACAATATAAAGATTCTATGTACATTTGTACCTACTACGTACTTCAAAAGTATTTTTTAATGATAGTGAATTAATTATTAAACACAGAAACAGGAGAAAGCTGTAAATGAAAATTTTGTATAAAAGTAATTTTTTAGATGAAATTTCCAATGGGTCATGTTTCTAAAGTCCTTGGTTTGCGAAATACTTGTACTACTTGATTTTATAAAAGTAAATGAGCAATGATAGTTCTAGCGCAAAATCCCATGTATTTTCTTATGAATGTCCATTTTCGTCTTTTTTCTACCGTTTTACCCCCTCCGTCCCTAACTCTAACTCTAACGTCAAATCCGTCAGCCATCTTCAACAGCTGTCATCGTGAGCCATCATTAATAGCTGTGATGGTCGGGATCATAGACATATATTAATGGACGTGCCTTAGCCGTATGTCGTTGCAATAATTTCTTGGCTCGAAATGTGAGGGAGATGGCGTATGGTTTCGGACTAGTGCTATCTCTTTCATGACACGCTTACGCACTATCGTGAGGAAGATGGATATTGTCCGAAACTTCGTTCCATCTCTTTCTTTAGTTGTACCACAATTCTGACCGCTAAGGCACGTCCATTAGTAGACGTCGATGGTCGGGATTAAGATCAGGAAGCAACAGATGAAGGAGAGTCAGGAGGCCGGAGCACTTGTAAAAGGAGCGGGCCGAAGCCTAGGCTGACCATGACAGCTGTCAAAGCTGGCTCACGATGACAGCTGTCAAACATGGCTACGGCAGTGACGTTAGAGTAGGAGTGGTGGCAAAACGGTAGAAAAAACACGAAAATGAATCTTTATACAATATATGCGATTTTGCGTTAGAACTCTCATTGCTTATATACTTATCATATAAATAATTAACAGATGAGTCAATCTTTTCGAAGTGTACACTGTGAATGCAAAAAAGTCTGCCCTCGAGCATTCTACCCCCAGAACACTTTAAAATATCATACATAATAAATGACAAATCTAATGGAAATTTAGTGGAAAATTAATTTTCTACATGAAACGTCCTTGAATAGTTGAATGAGTTCGAACTGTGGTATTACAGACAAATAATCAGGATACCGTGGATAGGAAAGGTTAAAAATGAGGTGGTAATAGAAAGAATATTAGAACAAATGACCATGTAAAAGTAAGAAACAGGCGAGGTACAGTCTATTTCAATTTGTTAGAATTATGACCTTGAAGAAATCTGGGCGAAGATAGAAAGAATACACACTAGGCGTGAGCAAGACTGAAATAGTTGGAACAAGCTTGAACGAGCAGAGCTCTCGATGGGCGGTCTTAGGAGATCGAGACGAAAATGTTTAGCAATTTCTTAAAACAAAAATGTATATAAATTAACAATAGAAAACAAAGCAAAAGTTTTTATAGGTGTGTAGAACGTTAAGTTAATTCACTTGTTATTGTTTTTGGCTAAATATGCTTTTAAGTAAAGCATATTCTTAAATTTTAACGAAACGGTTTAAATAATTTTTCAAATGGTACTGCACACTTTTGTCTAGTTCTCGCTCGATGATCGGTGGAGAAATGAGCTCCGCAGACAAATATTATTGAATTTGGAATTATGCTCTGGCGCATCCTAATAAAGGGAAGGGGCCTATCTCTAAATTCTTGAAACGAACAGGTTGGTAGGACACCTTCTCAGGTATGAAGGGTTAGTTGGAGACATATTGTAAGCAGACACATAAGTTGAGAAAGGTAGAAATAGACCTAGGTTAGATTACTGTTCACAAATAGCTAAGGATGTGCGATATTATGGTTTTAGGCAAATGCGAAGATTAACTCAGGATTGAAGAAAGTGGAGGTGCGTGTCCAACCAGTATTATGACTGACTGATGAAGGTGAACTTCGTCTTAGTGATCATCACAGAATTGTAACGTTTTTACACTAATATCAATGTATTTATTATTTACTAAAAGAACAAAACTACGTGTATATAAAAAATACAGAAGAAAGTTTCGCAGATAATAAATACAACTTGCATTCATTATCTTGACATAGACAACTAACTACTAAACAAACAATGTAGAACCCTCTAAAAAAAAAAATGCAAATGATAACCACCTTCAGCAATGTGACCTAGTTCGTATGAGGCAAGGTATGTTCTCTCTACAGTTACAGAATGTCTCTACTGACTAACAGCCTCAAACAGCCGTGCAGTTGGTTATGCACTTTGAGCTTTAGGACAACATCCTGAGAGTTATTGATTTTGCAACATCAAATTAAGCGACGTAAAAGTTCTTATATATGTGCAAGGTGTTTTTAACTTATCTTAAAAAAGGTGTACCTATTTTTATGCCTTACAAACAGGGTTTTGTGACAAACAATACGTGCAACCCTTGAAATCCACACGGCCAACTTCAGGCATTACGAATGAATATTTATTAATGACGATAGTATTAATCGAACGTAAAAGTGGTGCAAACCACATGCTTCTATTCAAGTTACTAATACAGAATTAGTACACCATCCTCATCATAAGGTCGTCAGTCCTAATTCTGGCATACACGCACCTCTACTCTTTCCTATCCTGAGCTAATCTTCGCATTTCCCTAAAACTAGAAGAACTTACATCCTTAACTATTTGCGAACAGTAATCTAGTCTAGGTCTACCTCTACCCCTCCTAACTTCTGTTTCTGCCTCTAATATGTCTCTGACTAGACCTTCATACCTTAAAAGGTGTCCTATTAACCTATCTATTTCTTATTGATTTCCATAAAGTCCTCTACTCTCCTTTTGTTTCTAAGATCTCTTCTTTTCTAACCTTCTCTATCCTTGGTATCCTCATCATTCGCCTGTAACACCACATTTCTAACGCTTCTAACCTTTTCTTTTTCGCCGCGCCCACCGTCTATGTTTCACAGCCGTACAGCGCCGCGCTCCAAACATACACCTTCAACAATCTTTTTGGAATTTCTAAATTAATCGTTCGCGGGCGTAGAAGTAACTTCTTTTTATTGAAGGCGACTCGACCCTGCGCTATCCTCTGCATTATATTCTTACTACTTTTTCCTTCCTGACTTATCTGACTTCCTAGATAATTAAAGTCAGCCACTTCTTCTAATCTTTCGTCTCCTATCTTTATATTCGCTCTTTCCCTACTTTTTCTTCCCTTACATGCCAGTATTTTTTGTTTTACTATTATTAATTTTTATACAATACTGTATTGTCAATACCGCTTCCATTTTATTTAAACCTATCTCTGACTCCTTCCTAGATGCTAACTCTGCTATATCATCTGCAATGAATTAGTACATCTAAAATAAGTATTATAATTGTAAACAACCACCTACTGCAGGATTAGTGGATAGGTTAATTAGGAATCCTTTAAATAGCTGAAAATCGGTTCTAAATGAAAATAACTGAAGCTACGGTTTCCTATGGGATAACGATGGCGTAATAGAGTAAATAGTTTTTCTAGTACCTATTAATAACAAGATGGATGGTTCAATGGAAAAAAAAGAAGGATTTTGTTTCGGAAAAATTTCTAACCAAGTAGACTTTGGTGAACAACATTCTTCAAGTATGCTAGTGAAAAATCTACTGAAAAAAAGTGTCCGCGTCCTATTTTTATTTAACAATTTAAGAGCAAAAACACGTTCTTTTAGCGAATAACTTTTTATATTTTATTTGTACGTGAAAATAGTGCCATTCGATAGAAAGAATAATTTTGCGAAAGAATTATATGATATGTAGGTACTTTGGGTGTTAAATCGGAGTGAGTAGAAATTTGTTAAGGTCCCAAATTAAACTGCACTAGAGATGAAAGAGTAGCATACTTAGTTTATTTCAGCAGTCGAATCTTTTCCAGTTTATAGGTTCATAGCTTCACTATACTCCTGTGAAAATCTGAGAACATTCTATAGGTTGTTTGCAATACTGTACACCAAAGTAGGAACTTAAAACAGCTATTATTTATTAATGGACACCTTATCACTACATCGTATAAAACAAAATCGCTTTCCCGCTGTCTGTCCCTATGTATGCTTAAATCTTTAAACCTACGCAACGTTTTTTTTTTAAAAATAGAGTAATTAAAGAGGAAGGTTTATATGTATAATACATGCATAATATAGTAGGGAAACACTGATAATTTTAGAGGTTTTTAATGTGATGTCGTAAATAAACACATTTTTAGCGCTTACATTGCAAACGCTGGCTGAACCCTACGAGATAGATCAAAATAATTTACTACACTATTGTACATCTTAAAAGGGTCTACAAAAAAGTCCGGGATGGTATATGTCTATCTCTTAAGGATAACCCACAATAACCACTTTTTATCCTTTACTTTTTATGAGAAATAATGACTTATTTACGAAGCGATTGTAGGCAATACAGCATTAATTATTATCCAATTAAGTACCTTAAATACAATGTGCACTTAATATAGATCAATATGGCCGTTTACAACATGTAATTTAAATGAATATTTTCCAAGATATTACAGATTTAAAATGCAGGGTCATAGCGGTTGTATTGTCTAATGACAAAAAAGCTGTGAATGTTGTATATGTAGACATTCTGTAGTATATTTAGTATGTTCAGGGGGTATCTTTTGAAGATTTCCTCTTTTCGATAATCTAAACAAAACAAAAATATATTTAGTATCAGCATTGCACCCGTGCGAAGCTGGGGCGGGTCACTAGTTATTTATAAATGGAATGTCGCATGGTTTTTTAACTTAAATCCTTCGCCAAGTAGTAAGATTTCTTTTTTATAAGGCACATCCTATGCCTGTCTGTAGTAGTTATCGACCCTTTTTAAACCTTTTACAAAATTTCCCCTTTTATAATCCACAACAAAAATTTAGGTAAGTTAATCATGGAAATAATATTTGAATAAAAATAAAAAAGCAACGAGCAAGTTTGTGTTTACGTTCTTTTTCTAATATCGTTCTGTGAGGAGATATCGTCTGATATCACACTAATTGGACACCCTGTATATTGCTTTATATACGAGATAAGTGCACCATGTAAATAAAAGCTGCAAGAGTTATGACACGAATGCAAAGTTATCTTGGCGAATGGATACTTCATTTTACTTCATTTCTTCCATCATAGAGGAAAATTCGATAAAAATTCAGGAAGGTATTATTGGACTTTTTACTAGACGTCACAACTATAAACTCCGTAATTGTGAAATATATGACATCATATACCTACACAGTTTTATGATTTGAATAAAGAATGAATTCAACTGCAGTATCAATAAAGCCTTTCTAATAAGTTTTGAAGACTCAATATCTGAACTACAAGATCGAAATAAAAAGAAATGGCGCAGTTTTTTACACACTGTACTGTTAGAAGTATACGCACATGACGTATGCAGTAAACTCTTTCTATCACAAGATTCTATTTTACAGGGTGTTTCTCAAATAAGTGGCGAGCTTTGGGGGGTGTGAACTAGATCCAATTGGGGATTACATGTCGAGAAAAGCAGCGTGATTAAGGGGCAGAAAATTTGTAAGAAAACTAGAAGAAGTTACGAACCGAAGCCGGTCCTGGTCGTAAATTAGCAATACAAGTATCAGTACAGCCAATTGCGATAACAACTAAGCTACCACATTGATGGAAAATGTAAACAGTGTCAACAGCTTACTATACTTTGTTTACATTCTGTAGCGATGTGATCTTCAGTTTGACCGGCGCAAAGTAGAAAAAAACAGCACTAGGCCAGAAAGGGAAGGAGACAACTCTTGTCCAAACTCTTAACCGGCGAGGAGCGTATAAATCGTACAGTACCGCACGGAAAAATTACATTTACCTGTACCTTCAACTATGTTTTTCTCGAAAACATTGAACATTCGGACATACAAACATTTATTTAATTTTATTCTTTCATTGAGCTCTATAGCCTCCTGCAAGGTTGCCATATGAATTTCTAGGATGAATATTTAATTTAGAGAACGAAATATCTTGATTAGATCCATTAGTTTGGAGAAAGTTTTTAATAAATATATGATTTCAAAGAGGAAATCAGCTGGTGATATTGGACGTGACCTTGATCTTCGATGACATTTGCAGGCCACATATTCGTTTTAAACGGGAATCCATAGTTTCAACGTCAGTAATGGAAAGTGCAAAAAATTTTATCATACGAAATATCATTGAAATTGAATTTCTCTTAATTTTTTACTCCGAACAACAAATGTTCCTAAATCATAAAACCTTTGAATAATTTTTTCCAAAATAACTTTGTTGAATCACCATATTCTGGATATTATTATTCTTAATTTCTCATAAATTAATGCAACCTGAAAAAATTACCGAAAATTCCCTCATGTATTTCCGATATCAATGCCTCGCTTTCTTTCCGTTGTTGGGAACAAAAGTATGCGTTATCATCAAAAAAAATAACTTGTCCAGCAAATAACTTCAAATGCAATGACAGCAGCAAGTAAATTGGTCTGTGTTCTGTCGGAACCGTTCACATCGTGCTGATGAAATCCAAAGAGATCAAAATCACGATCTACGTCTGATGGTTTCGACAGACCACTTTTGTTTCGTTAGATTAAGATACTAAGGATATGAGTATTTTCATCGGACACTTCCGGTTCAAGCCATAGATAATTGATAGGCATGACCATAAGTAACAGATCCTACATCATCATCATCATAAGGTCATCAGTCCTAAGACTGGTTGGACACGTACCTCCACTCTTTCCTATCCTGAGCTAAACTTCGCATTTCCCTAAAACTAGAACAACCCACATCCTTAACTATTTGCGAAGAGTAATCTAATCTAGGTCTACCTCTACCCCTCCTAACTCCTGTTTCTGCCTCTAATATGTCTCTGACTAGACCTTCATGCCTAAGAAGGTGTCCTACCAACCTATCTCGCCTATTTTTTATTGACTTCCACAGTCCTCTGTTCTCCTATTCTTTCTAATACCTCTTCATTTCTAACCTTTTCTACCCACGATATCCTCATCATCCGCCTATAACACCACATTTCGAACGCTTCTAACCTTTTCTTTTCCGCCGCTCCCACTGTCCATGTTTCGCACCCGTACAACGCCGTGCTCCAAACATACACCTTTAACAACCTTTTTCGAATTTCTAATTTAACCGTTCGCGAGCATAGAAGTGACTTCTTTTTATTAAAGGCGACACGACCCTGCGCTATCCTCTGCTTTATATCCCTACTACTCCTTCCATCCTCACTTATCTGACTTCCTAGGTATCTAAAATCAGCCACTTCTTCTAATTTTTCGTCTCCTATCTTTATATTCGCTCTTTCCCTACTTTTTCTTCCCTTGCATATCAGTATTTTAGTTTTACTTTTATTTATTTTCATACAGTACTGATCTGTCAGTACCGCTTCCATTTTATTTAAAGCTATCTCTAGGTCCTCCTTGCTAGATGCTAATACTGCTATATCATCTGCCAATCTAAGCATACTAATCTTTTGCCCTTGCACATCTATCCCTACAGTTGTACTGTCTTTAATGATGTTGATGGCGTTTTCGATGTATAGATTAAAAAGTAGCGGTGACAGTGTACATCCCTGCCTGACTCCCTTCCTAATATTTACTTCTCTACGTTGCATCCCCAGCTCTATAACTGCCTGTTGCTCTTTATACAAACTAAGTATCACTCTTCTGTCTTTGTAATTCATACCTACATTTTTAAGTATATTTAACATCTTGTCCCATTTAACATTGTCAAAAGCTTTCTCTAAATCTACAAATCCTATGTACGCACCCTTTCCTTTTTCTATTGTTTTCTCTATTGCTACCCGTAAAGCTAGAATGGCCTCCCGCGTTCCTCTATTTCTTCTAAACCCAAATTGATCTTCCCCTAATAGTTCTTCCGCCCTTAACAGATCCTACATCAAAAAATTAAATATACATTTTCAAATAAACATAGATTACTACACTTTGCATTTCTAATTCAATTTGAGACTTTTCTAAATCCTACTGAGCCTTGATCACCGAAACGACTGACCTAAACTATACTTTTGGATGTTTCATTCCCACCAGCTACTAACATTGGGGGGCCGGCATTCCCTGCGGACTATGCCGGAGGATAGGGCGGAAGGTCATCTTTAGATTCATTTTAAGAATCATGAGAATGGTTGGGTGGCGGTTGGGGTGAGAAATATGAGACGGAAGAAAGTGAAAGATTATCTGTGGATTGTTACTGCTCCAGCATTTACCTAGGCCATCCAAGGAAACCATAAAACAACTTGGACCTACATAGAAAGAACCGGAATAGAAACGATACCGTTCTGAATATTAAACAACAGTCTAAACCCCTAGATAGGTCAAGTCGCTCAGTCAAAATTCACTTGATGATGGGAATAGCGATGTTTTTATGCTCTAGTTGGGTTTACATGTCCATTACGTGGACTGTTGCGAAGTGGATTTTGTTTGACTTAATCCTTATTCGAACAAGAACATTATCAAAAATTAATGAATTCACTTTGATTTTATTATCAAATTTGTACAGATTAGTAGGTGTAAAAAATAATCGCCACATATAAATTTGAATTCCTTTTAATTTAATATGAAATATTATACTGAAAATTCAATTTCTGAATTTTTTACCCACTACACGCTACCTCAAATTAATCGAACCCGGGACCTTTGGCTTTACGCACCAGTGTTCTAACCACTACACTACGAGAGGTGACAACAGCAAATACGACCAACCGACCTATAATGTTAACGATCGATCGAAAGACATCTTTTTAAGAAGTGAGTTAGTTTCAATATGAAATTTTATACTGAAAATTCAATTTCTGAATTTTTTACCCACTACACGCTACCTCAAATTAATGAGGGAATAATGTTTAATCATTATTTTCAATAAACCAATGTTTCGCCCATGGATTATCGGCTTCTATAGGTAAATTTCAGTAGCAATAATTTTCACATTGACATTGTCTTTTTATAGTAGCATTAGCAAACAGTTCTGGATATAACCTAAGTTTTTACGTTAACAGTTTTGCGGTCTAAAACCGTATTACAAGAACATCGAAAATCGTTATTCTTGTGTTATTTCCTTAAGAAGTAAAATATAAGAAATGTCCTGCGGATGCTAATAAAACCTTTAATGATACGTTCACGGAATAATTTGTAAGGCTGCATTCCTAATAAATGTTCACATACTCATACAACCCATAGCATCCAACTCGAAAGTTTACCAGTGTGCCAAGAAGATTTCCTTTGTATTCGAAAACTGGAACGAACATGCCGCAATAGCGGCGCTGATATTGCAGCGTTTTCCTTTGTACCGGCTCCAATTTATTTCTGCTACATTTGCTTGCATGAAACTGGGTTAGGTTATGCACGTCAAGCGGGCGGGCCACCTTCTGAATTTCTGATACTTGTGCCCCGATTTATCTTTTTAACGACTTCCACCGTGTTTACTTTGTAGAACAACTCGAGAAATCTACGAAATCTGTCGTTTTAATTTAAAATCGTATAGGTACTATTTTAACCAATATATATACACATGAACTTTTCTATACTCAAAACAACACGATAACAATAACACTTGCATTTGTCTCCTTGCCACAGGAAACAGTAATGTCAATACAGAAATTATTAACCAGATGGATATTGAAACCAAGAAAACTAGGAGACAAGCGAAACGTAATCCCGAAGTGAAACAAAAGGTGCGTTGGTTTGTCCAATTGCGCATGTGTTCTTGTCGGGCTCAACTGATAAAAAAAAAGAAAAATAAAGAAACGAACACATCTGAAATCTTGACTATTGTTAAATCGGATGCGCACTGCCTTACTGCGCAGTGACCTCGACCAGCCTAATACAATCTATTAGTGGTGCTCTTACGCTTGCGCCGTACATCACGCGTCCTTATTTACTCTCACATCTAGTCTTCTTCACTGAAATAGCGTTTATTTTTAATGCTAAACGGTTCACAATTGTACGGCCAAAACTGCAAGGCTGCCATTTCATCATCATCATCAGAGGGTTATCACTTCAAAGACTGGTTGAACACGAACCTCCACTCAGTTCTATCCTAACCTAATCTTAGCATTTCCCTAAAATCACAACTTACTACATTGTTAATGTGAAAATTAATTTTTTATTTTCCATCCACTACAAACTTGCTCAGCTTAATGAGAAAAAATATTTTTGTTGCTGTTATCACACCTCGGTCGGGAATCGAGCCAGGGATCTTTGGCTTTACGCACCAATGCTCTGATTACTAAACTACGAGATGAACCTAAGAAAGTTTGTAGTGGATGGAAAATCGAAAATTAATTTTCATATTAAATTTGCATCATTACCGCTACTAGTAATTAAAAGTGTCATAGGGTTTCATATATTTAGTATATAGGTATATATAATTACGTTAATAAAAAATCGACGGATCTGTAACCTTGTAAGCTCGGTTTGTAATGGTTGCTGTTGTCATCTCTCGTAGCTTAGTAGTCAGAGCATTGGTGCGTAAAGCTGAAGGTCCCGAGTTCGATTCCCGGCGGGGTGTGATAACAGCAACAAAGATATTTTTTCTCATTATCCTGAGGAAGTTTGTAGTGATGGAAAATCGAAAATGAATTTTCACATTAATATTGCATTTTAATCACTATTAGTAATTAAAAATGTCATAAACTTACTACACCTTAAACTGTAATCTACTTCTACCTTTACTTCTCTTAACCTCCTTATGCCTGAGAATGTGTCCTGTACCAACCTATCTAGCTTATTCCTTATTGACTTCCTTCTCTCTTCTTTAACGTTTCCTTTAGAAATCAGAAATGTCAGTCCTTATATATAATACTGATTATTAAACTGACAGCAATTTAGAAAGCAGCTTTATCGGTTTTCGGGTTGTAGTATTTCTTTCTCAAATTTATTTTTTTAACCAGCCTTTCAATAAATCGAATGCCATCATATTTCGACAATACATTACGAATATCGTTCATAATTTAAAAACATCATTTCTTCAAAAGCAATATTGCTAAATAAATGGAAAAAAGCTTTATTTCTTTTAATGCGAAGTTACTTTAACTCAACGAGGAGATTGGGCTCAATATCGAGAAGATTGAACTTGCCAAATAAGCTGACAGGAAGGAAGAAGACGAAATAAAGAAAAGTATTTTAAAGCAAACTATTGGATCGATCGGGTCCATATATCGCACAGTAATTAATATATTCATATTACTCATAATTTTGGATAAATTAAATTAGACTATAATTTATCTTTGCAAATTTCTGCAATGCTCCTGTGTAACCCTATAGTTTTAACACCATAAAGTGAAACATTCTTTTAATTAAGCCATTTTAATTAGTAAGCCAATTTTTGTAGACTTTTGTATTCCATACAGGTATGTTGTGTAAAACTATGTAAAAGGTGATTTCGTTATACTGTTGATTTAATTGTACAGGGTGTAACAGAAATAAGTGCCGAGCTTGCAGGGAGTGATTTAGCACTATAAGCCACGAAAATTATGCAACTGTTTGTAAGTCCGAAACTTCACCGATTTTAAGAAAAACGTAGTTAAAAGTACAGGTAAATCCAATTCCGGTCCTGGCATAGAAATCGATCCGCAAAACCGCACTCAATCTTTTATTTATTGTTATTATTCTTTTAACGTTTAACCTAGGCAATCGACATGGCAGTTCAATAAACTAATTCAGTAATACAACAACAATTATTAGTGTATTAGGTCGATCACTGTAGAACAGTTGTTGTTACAATAATGTGACATGATACATACGTATTTAGGGGTTTGAATCATATCGACGCTGTAGGGATGAAATCTTCAATTTTAAATAAGAAGTCAATCCCCAAAATAGTACACGTACGTGAAATAGCAGGTAACGCTGGCTCCTCTAATGTGACAGTGAAGAGACCAGTTTCTTCAGCCTTATCATTTGCAGCGAACGCAAGCCTTGCTTGAAATGGACTTTTGGTTGCGAGTGTATTTGTGTCGATAATTTCAAAAGGAAAGTGCTGTTTGGCGTAATTTTTTTCATAAGTGTTGTTTACAGACCAATTTGCTTCACGTGGAACGGAATTTTGAACTTTCACCAAAATCACTATTGGTGCGACGCAAATTCGCATGTCGTACAACCTTCGGGATTTCAAGAACTGTTTTCAGTAAATGTGTGGTGCCACATTTTGGGAGACTTATTTGACTTTTTCGGTAAGTTTAGTTAGAACCAACCGCAAAAGAAAAACGCACCTTAGTCATGGTGTGAAAATTTGCTTTAATAAACTTACATTTATCCTAATGATGCTCGTGTAGGTACCAACTAATGTTTACGTATATAATTTAATTTTTTTCTTCCGTAAATTTGCATAGGATAGTTCCTGTAATGTACTTATTTAATTTATTTATCGTTAGTCTAAATATCATGTATAGTACTAAATCGTCTATGTTTATGTTACGATTAGATGTTCGATAATCGGAAGTTCTTCGTCTACGTAGCTGGAGAATTTTTACCACATTAGACCCTTATGTTGTCAATTCACCTACAGAACCGGCTTCGGATTTGAAATTTTCTTAAAACAAATTTTGTCCTCAAGTATACTGTGTGATTGTTTTTTGCATTTAGTTTACACCCCTCAAGGCGCGTAGTTTATATCTGTTACACCCTGTATTAGCAGCGAAAATCGATGAGCTTCTGTTCTTTCATCACAAAGTAGATTTTACAACAGTCAAATCCTTCTACAGACTCATTGCAAATAAAACTTGATTGGCTTCCGTGTCTATGTTTATTTAGATAATGAGATGATATGTAAGCGTAAACATCAGAAATTTTTTTTAACAAACTCAATAATCTTATATTAATGATATACCCATGTCATCGCTACTTTTTAATCTATACATCGAGGACGCCATCAACATCATCAAAGACAGTACAATTGTAGGGATAGATATACAGGAGCATCTAGCAAGGAGGAGTTAGGGGTAACATTAAATGAAAGGGAAGCGGTATCCTACGAATATAAATGAAACAAAACTACTGGTTTGTAAGGGAGGGAAAAGTAGGGAAAAAGCGAATATAAAGATAGGAGACGAAAAATTAGAAGAAATGGCTGATTTTAGGTATCTAGGAAGTCAGATAAGTCAGGACGGAAGGAGTAGTAGGGATATAAAGCAGAGGATAGCGCAGGGTCGAGTCACCATTAATAAAAAGAAGTCACTACTATGCTCGCGAACGGTTAATTTAGAAATTCGAAAGAGATTGTTAAAGGTGTATGTTTGGAGCACGGCGCTGCACGAGTGCGAAGCATGGACAGTGAGCGCGACGGAAAAGAAAAGGTTACAAGCGTTCGAAATGTGGTGTTACAGACGAATGATGAGAATACCGTGGATAGAGAAGGTTACAAATGAAGAGGTATTAGAAAGAATAGGATGACAGAAAACTCTATGGAAGTCAATAAAAAATAGGTGAGATAGGTTAGTAGAACACCTTCTCAGATATGAAGGTCTATTTAGAGACATATTAGAGGCAGAAACGGAAGTTAGGAGGGGTAGAGGAAGGCCGAGGTGAGTTTACTGTTCGCAAATAGTTAAGGATATGGGTTGTTCTAGTTTTGGGGAAATACGAAGATTAACAAGAATAGGAAAGAGTGGAGGTGTGTGACGACCTGATGATGATGATGACACAATAGATTACACCGAATAAGGCAGTGGATAATTGTAAATAATATCTATTTTATTTGAATATTTTCACTAATATGGGCCTAAAGTCCAAAGCTGATATTGACAAAAGCAAGTTACGAAAATACCATGCAAAAACCAAGGAGTAATAATGGTTTTACGAAATACAGGGGTTTACAGGTTCAAGTGTGGTATGTACAATGGAAAATCAAGTGGAACTATAAATAGGCAACTTGATAAACATTCCAATCTATTAGACGGGTCTAAAGTATAAAAATGAGTCAATCATGGCACGATAGTGCAAATGGCATGACACTGTGCTTGGCAAGACACTTCGCATAGCAAGGCACTGTATGTGACAAGATACTGTGCATGACGATAGTAGGCGTCTTCGGTTATCGGTGCGACACATGGACTGTGGGTGCTGTGGAAAAGAAAAGTGTTAGAAGCGTTCGAAATGTGGTGTTACAGGCGAATTATGAGGATATCGTGGATAGAGAAGGTTAGAAATGAAAAGGTATTAGAAAAAATAGGAGAACAGAGAATCAATAACAAATAGGCGAGATAGGATAGTAGGACACCTTCTCAGGCATGAAGGTCTAGTCAGAGACATATTAGAGGCAGAAACGGGAGTTAGGAGGGGTAGAGGTAGGCCAAGATTAGATTATTCATTCACAAATAGTTAAGGATGTGGGTTGTTCTAGTTTCAGGAAAAGCGAAGATTAGTTCAGGATATGAAAGAGTGGGGGTGCGTGTCTAACCAGTAATAGGACTGACAGCCTTATTGTGATGATACCCATGTGACCCTTTTCTATTACTTTATTGTTTTCTGTTCTAGAATGCGTTGTAAAATATTCAAGGGGGTCATAAAAGTGCACAAGAGGGCTATTATAAAGGACTATACGGAAATTTGATGGTTGAGGAAGGAAAAGCTATTGATTAATTAATAACTGAACGTCGACGAGTTTACTGATGCCTAATTAACTGCTGCGACCCCTAACTAACTTTAAAAGGGTGATAAAATATTTACGGTATCATCTCAAGAAAAGACCGTGGCAATATTTTAAGTTAATAGGGATCAAAATTAAAGTAGAGAGAGTGGAACAATAACCTATAATTTATACTTTCATCCTAACGAGCGTCTTTTGATTTACAGCTACTAAGTATAAAGAAGAAATTAATTGAATTATTTAACAAGGCATTTTAAGATGGTCTATTTAGCAATTTCATCTCGGATAAATTGTTTCTGGGAAGTAGCGCAGTTTTTCTTACAGTATATTTGCATGAAGGGCTAATGTACCCTTGTTACATATCCCTTTAAGAGGTAGCGCTCTTTAAAAACCCAGTTAGCGGAAGTGCCACCATTTGAATGTTTTCTTCGGAAAGTTTTTGTTATTATTATTGTCCGAAATTTAAGATGCGTTCAATTTCAGTGAACTGAAGCATCTAATTGTAAAGTGACTAATTTATCGGCATTTAAAGAGGACAACTGAGATTTTGAATAGCTCTACTTGTCACTCGGACGTGCACTACAATACTGTTAGGATAGGTATTAGCACTCCATGTACGTACATATGCCCTAACAGATTTTAATAATATCAACAATAATGAATGGACATTGTTACTACATGGCGTCATTTGTGGGAACGGAGGCGCGTCTAACCTTATATTGGCGCTTTATAATATTCAACGTAATTCACATTAGTTTAAACACTGTTTACCTATAGGTAAGTGGTTCATGGCGTTGCGCCATCTCGTGACCATTAACGCAACTACTCGCATTATGTCAGCTGTAATATTCTTTAAAGTTGGTTCCAAAATTTATATTTTTACAACTAATTAAAATGTTTTTATCGATAAATCACCTTCATGAATTTATTGGATCAACTGCCATATCTCGAAATTTTGAATATTTTGCAATAATAACTTTAATATTGCAATATTTTTTTGCTTGTAGAAAGTACCTACATTTTTTTGGAGAAAACCTTACTCGAGAATTCCTCATAGTATCAAAATTAATTGTCAGCTATTAAATTTCACTCAAGAATACCCGTTCAATCACATAAGTTATTAAATATAAATAAATTAGAATTTTATTATGTATTTTTTGGCCACTGGCGCTAGTTCGTATGTGACCAATTCACATGTGACTGTTGCAATGAAAATCTGCTTTTCTTAGAATAATGCTGTCAACATTTACATTCACCGGTTTAAATGTTAGACCTAATAAAGTTGCCAAATTACTGTGAAATTTGGTCATGACAATCGATTACGACGATAACTTTGATACAATGTCAGATATATCGTCATATTTTTATGATATTCATGTTTTGTCAATTTTTAGGCAAGCACTTCCCGCTTTTCCAATTTAATTAATATGAGGTCTGTTCAAAAAGCATCGCGAATTTTGTGTTTTTCTAAAAATTATTTATTTATTCATGAATATCTGCCTTGTCCCCTTCAGAGTAATCCTCACCAGATATTATACACTTGTGCCAAAGTTTTCTCCAATTCTCGAAGTACTTCAAAAAAATCATTTTTTCTAATCTTGTTGAGCTCCTCCTTCGATGACGTCTTTATCTCCTCAATCGTAGCATAGCGTCTTCCTTTCATGGGCTCCTTCAGTTTCGGGAACAAGAAAAAGCAACAGGAGGCCACCTCTGGGAAAACGGTGGCTGCGACATTATTAGTGTGTTGTTTTTGGCCAAAAATTCGCGCACATGCAACAATGTGTGACCAGGGACGTTATAACGGCGCAAAAGCCAATTTTTCTTCATTCACAAATCAGAGCGTTTCTGGCGGATTGCTTAGCGCAAATTGCGCATAATGTCCAGGTAATATTACCTATTGACTGTTATAACCTGTGACAAGAACTCATGATGCACCACGCCCTTGCAATCAAAGAAACCTGCAAGCAAAATCTTCACATATGATCTAACTTGGCTCGCTTTTTTAGATCTCAGTTCGTGCAGCAACTTCCATTGGGGTGATTAAGCTTTGTTTTCCACGTCATAACCATTAACCCACGATTCGTAACCAATGATGACCCTCTGGAGCAAATTTGAGTCCAAGCGCTCCTTAGCATCCATCCAATGTTAATGCGATACTGTTTTTGGTCGAAATTGAGCAATTTTGGTACGAATTTCGCGACGACCCATCTCATTCCCAAATCATAGGTAAAAATCAAATGCCAGGAACCAATAGATCTGTTTAGGTCTTCAGAAACTTCTGTAACGGTGATTCGACGATTGGCCAATACTATTTTCTTCACTTCATCAATGTTCTCGTTTGTTGTTAACGTGCTTGGGGGTCCGGCACGTTCTTGGTCGTTCACATCTTCTCGGTCCTGTGAGAACGTTTTAACGTTGCTTCGGTCCAAGGTAGTTCCACCATATGCCACCGTCAACATTCGGACTTGATTTTGCGTTTTACGCAATAAAGGTTCTTTGATCCATTTTTTGGAATAGGCAAAAATCGAAGACGAGCCAAAAACACGTGCAAGCAATGCGGCTGTCAAAAATTGACTGAACATTCAAGATGATCGAACTTGTTGGTATAAGTGAGAGACAGGGGTACCAACATAACGCCACAAAAAGAATCAAAAATCAAATATACGTACCCGTGGAAATTCAAAATTCGCGATACTTTTTGAATAGACCCCGTTTTGCAATATGTTAACGATTTGATTACACATGAAAATTTCGAACAATATAATACATATGTATTGATAACCTGTTCATTCCATCAATTGAAATATTTGAATCTCGAAGTAACCCTCAAATTCTCATTTGTTCAGTCGTCTATTGTGTACATATACAAACATAAGTAATGTACTGCATATATTCACATACACATTATCGATCATTACTGTAAGGATCAATGATTAAAAGGATTCTACATTCAAAATTCACTATCAGCTACCAGAATTAATTTCGCTGTCGAATATCGTATGTTCAACGGATTTCAATTAATGAATCATTGAATCGACTAATTAATTAACCCATCGCAGAATAATTCGCGAAACGGTAGATAATCTACGTGCGTATTCGTTGTTGTATGTACAATGTACCTAGGAACATACGTACACACACACACATAAACAAACTATTACATGCCACCGCAGCACCCGATTCGTAGCATTATGATACAGATCAGCGTATGTCCAGAGAGGTTATTTAATTCGCTCATTACTGAATTGATCCTGACAGGCTGACTACACATCTACAGATGTATAAATACGTTTATGTAACTCAAATAGAAACTAAATAAAACACAAATACTGGTAAGCAAGGGAAGAAAAAGTAGAGAAAGAGTAAATATAAAGATACGAGACGAAAAATTAGAAGAAGCGGCTGATTTTAGGTATCTAGAAGGTCATATAAGTCAGGACGGAAGGAGTAGTAGACATGAAGCAGAGGATAGCAGCACAGAGTCGAATCGCCTTGAAGAAAAACGCGAACGGTTAATTTAGAAATTCGAAAAATATTGTTAAAGGTGTATGTTCGGAGCGTGGTGGGCGCGGCGGAAAAGAAAAGGTTACAAGCGTTCCATATGTGGTGTTACAGGCGAATATGATGAGGATGCCGTGGATAGAGAAGGTTAGAAATGAAGAGAGAATTGCAAAGAATAGGAGAACAGAGAACTCTATGGAAGTCAATTAGAAATGGGCGAGATAAATTGGTAGGACACCTTCTCAAGCATGAAGGTCTAGTTAAGACTTATCAGAGGCGGAAACAGGAATTAAGAGGAGTAGAGGTAGACCTAGAGTAGATTACTGTTCGCACATAGTTAAGGATAAGGGTTGCTCTAGTTTTAGGAAAATGCGAAGCTTAGAATAGGAAGGAGTGGCGTGCGTGTCCAACCAGTCTTAGAACTGACGACATGATAATGAATAGAAACTGGCCTAAAAAGAAACTAGTTAGAAATTTGAAAAAATCTTAAATGAAAAAACTCCCTCCCAGCATCACATAAAGATCGGCACTGCGGAAGCGACTCTTCCTCGCAGTTCACGTTCAACTTTTAAACACCACAACGCTACTAGAACTGTAATACTTAAGTTTTTACATATTTTTAATGAAGTGGGGAAAGGGAGATAACCTATATTACGCTTGACTTAAAAAAAGCATTAACGAACAATGGATCTATTATGTTACACGTTGTCGATAATATCAAGTAGAAACATGGGATGTTTCTGAAATAAGTAGAAGCTTGCAGGAGGAGATAGGGCACTATAAAATAAGAAAATTGAGTAAGTGTTTAGTGGTTCGATTTCCGACAGTCCTACATTTTCGAGAAAAGCGTTTTTGAATGGACATACAAAGGTCAGTCCGGTCGTGGTAGGATCACGCAGAGAAAAACGACAATGCAACGCCACATTTCATCAGCTACTAGTTAACAGTATCAGTGATGTCTTTCTTTTGTATTTTTGTACTCTTGCATTGTTAGATTAAACTAAGTGTAATTGACGATGTTTTTGTTACAGGCAACCTAGAGTAGTTGACAGTAGGCGACTGTGTCTGTGTCATAGGTCAGTGCAGAATAAATTATAGCATTGACAATGAGTGAGTTTCTACATGAACAGTTTTCGAGACCCTGGATTGGACGAATGGGTCCTGAACTATGTCCAGCGCGTAATCCTGGTCTAAAGGCGCTTGACTTCTTTGTATGCGGTTATATGAAACAGCGCGTGTATCAAACGGCAATGGAGAACGCTTATAATTTGAAGGACAGTGTGATCGCTGCAAATGAAGTACGCTAAATAATGCCGGACGTTTTGCGAGACTAATTTTTGTAGTGTACCTATGTATATGTGTATGTATTTATTAATGTTCTTATTAATTTTTTCTAATGGGAGGATAGGGCTATTAGTGAACCACCTATAAAAAAGGGTAATGCACCTTGGAATTACCTCACTGGTGGTTTGGAAATTTAATGTAATCCAGAGGATATTATTTATTTATATATTTACGTATTAATGCTTACGTTATGTTGATTTTTTATTTGTTTTGTGTTCTTAGTACCACATCAAGGTATACTTTAAAGAGTACCTACTGCATAGGTATACACGAACCACCACTGCTTGGAGCCACAAATTGGGAGAGATCAACAGATACAAGTAATCTGTGCTGATACACATGTGTTGCATGAAATGTAAGTTTGGTTATCTCTGTAATTAGTGTTTCCTTTATTTAGGTCATGCTTGCAGTTTATACAAAACAAAACTCGACGTATGCTATCTACTACGTTGTCATCGTCACAGTGAGAAGGTTATGCCAATGTAGGAGCGATGTATATTCCTATTGAAATGTGAAATTGAAATACTAATTGGTTGGTATGACCTTTACAAACGGATTCTAAATTTTCAGTTAGGTACATTTGGCTTTTCTGTTTTTTATTGTTGATATTGGTCAATTTCATATTTTTGTTTTTTTCGTAGACCAAGGCAGCCTGACCTAGAATCGAAGTAGTGTTCTCCCGTTTGGTCTAACTACTAGACCATCCTGCTCGGTAAAAAATTACTGCTAACCATAATTCGTCTTTTCTATTCACAGACAAACAAACAGGAAATGACGCTTTAGTGTATTCAAGTACTATTATTTAAATATGTAATAATATATAGCAAGGAGGTTAAATAAAAGAAAAATATGGTAAGAAATGTAGTCTTCATAAAAAAACTATGAGAATAAATATTCCTGAAAAAGTAGACAAAAATATGATAGGAAATATATTTTAAATATGCGCACAATATCAAATACCTCGGAGTAAATATAAACAATACTGGGAACAGAGACAGTGAAATAAGGGAAAAAAATCAAAGAGCAAACAGTGCACTTTATGCAAATAAAAGAATATTAAAAAATAAGCAAATATCCCTTCAAACTAAACATAATATATACAAAACGTTAATACGATCTATTATAACCTACGCTCCAGAAAAAGTGGTTTTAACGCAGAAGTGTCAACATATGTCAACAAATGCTACAAGAAAGGAAAACAATAAGGGAAATTCTAGGACCAGTAAAAATAACAAAAAATGTAGTAAGAAGAACAAACACGGAAATATCTCAATGAAGACATTGTTCAGGATATAAATTACAAAAGGTTAGATGGCTGGGACTCATATACAAATGGAGCATAATGTGACAGTGATAAGTGAATGGAACCCAGGAAGTAAAAAGGCAAGAAGAAAACCTACAAGAAGGCGGTTAGATGTGGTAGGAAAGGAGCTAAGAGGAGTGAAGATTAAAAATTGGAAAGAAACAGTAACAAGTATCTACAAATAAATGGAAAGTTGTGAAGAAGGTGAAAGAAAAGCAAAACCGTACCATGTAACATAATAATGAACATGAAGAAATAAGGGACTTCTCGTACCACACAGGATTTAGGCAACATGAATATATGGAGAATATATGTACATATATAATAACAATAACGATCATCTTATAGGAAGGAGTAAAGGTGCTTGACTAACCAGTCTTAGAACTGACGACCTTATGATGATTTACAGAAAGTCGTTTACACTATCCTTACGAGTTGAGTATCGATTTAAAAAAAAGAAAACGATTTGGGATACAAATATTCCAAGTAATACAGATGTATGATCTGATCATCCTTAAAATTTTGGAACGCAGTCGAGGCATAAATAAAATTAATGCTCGATAGATATTTGTACGGAAACAAACGACTGCAAATTTCGGAACTTGTTTGCAGAATGCCTTGCCGTTGGTAATACAAGAGTTTCTTGAAGTAAACGTGTAATTCGTTCATGTAGATATGTGTATGTGCGCTGGAAAGGAAGTCTGGCACAAAGATACATATATCACGTCGGAAATCGGAAACTATTTCGTTCTTGACAGATTTATCGTTGGAACGTGTGATGAGGTAGCAGCGAAGCTGCTAACTCCAAATCGACTTATTACCGGCAATTCTTCATTTGATGAATTGATACCAATGCTACAGTGAAATACTGCTGTTTATCATTCTTAACGTGTTCCACGTGCTGTACTTAAAATGTTCTAATTGTTAAATAGCATTTGCGTGAAGATGAAGGAAGTCCACATGATGTTATTGTTTTCGCCATTGATAATGTTGAACATTTACTTAGGTATCCTGTGATCATAACCTCTGAGCTATCTAAAGTGGCAGCTGAAGTAAGAAAACTTTCAGATGATTTATAAGCTTATTTTGTCGAATGGTTAACATACGCGGAAATAAGGAGGACGGCCCGATTTTTATTCAGTGACAATGCTAAGGGACAATAAAACTTATTGAGTATATCTTTGGAGCTGAAATTCAACAAAGATGTTGTACTACCTGCGCATCTCCTATCTATACACATAAAACAAAGTCGGATTATTATTTATATCATAACTCAAGAATGGTTGCATCGATTTTGATGATCTCTGATTTTTTGGATTTGTCTCCTCCAAGAATAGCAGAATAACTATTAAAATATCGGAATTTACATAAAAAAAATTAATAATTGCATCGAAACAAAAAAAAACACTGACAAATCGATTAACCTCAATCATTCCAGATCATTCGGTCAACAATTGTTGAATCTATATTAAAAAAAACACAGAATGTACTAGAAATTTTTAGAACAATCCATTATCGCTGCCTATCAGTATACATATAAACTATAAATCCCGAAATATTGTTTCTTTGTAGGATTCGTCTCCGCCCTGAATAGCAGAATAACTATTAAAACATCAGAAAAATTCACGAAAAAAAAATTATACAAAAAATCCATATTTAAATAAATTAGGTTTGGAACTACGCCATCTTCCTCAATTGACAACTCCCGTCACGGACTCTGACAGCTTACTTGTAATAATTGATTTCCACTGCAAATCAGTGACATACTACACATTATAGAATAGAAATTCAACAGAAAATAGGGAGAAAACAGTATACTCAAATCTAGAAAGATATTGAAATATATATATGTAACACTCAAATCGAAATGTAAAACGAAATATACAAAACAAATGTCTACAATTGTCAAATTGATTGATATCAATCATTGCAGATCATTCAATCAGTCATCAGTACCACAACATTGAAAACACAGAATCTTTGAATTATATTATTGCTTTAATAAACTCCGAAATTAATTAAAAGTCACATGTTAACACATTCATTGACTGTTAGGCGATACGAAGTTCACCGGGTCAGCTAGTATTTGCATAAACTAGAGCAGTGGAATTCGTATGAATACACCCTTCTGAAAGTTTTCAAACTATTTTGACCTTTGTAGGCACAGGTACCTGACAGAATGTAACTCGTGTTTCGTTTGAATGATGCCGTAAAGTTATAATTGTATTTAAGCATGAGCAAAGCCGATCTATTGTTGGCAGTTTTATAGCTTTTACTTTTTATTTTTAAACGTTTAGTTTATACTCAAATTTACTGTACAATTCATTTGATTTTCTGAGTCTTTATTAAGAGTACATTAAACACTTACCGCTGAGTAGTCCAAAATATTTGTACGTAAAGACACCCTCCTAAAATGTAGATTTTAAAGCAATTTTGTTGTTTTATTGATCTATTCAAATAATATTTCACAAAGAATCAATCATCACTCTATGACCCATGCTTTCCTATATTCATAATATTGTACCGAGCACGAGCGTGTTTGTGTGCGATCTGCGTATTTGTAAATGTGTGTCTCGTACCTGCGTTCTGGGAAAGCAATTACACAGTTCAAAGAAAAAGAAACTTTTCCGGACGGTTCGAGAAGGTTCCCGAAAGGAAACAAAAGAGTATTTAAAGGCAGAGACGATCGCCGAGGAGTAGAAATAAACTGACCGTTGCAGAACTGAATCGAGAAATAAATTGACAGTGATAGCACTGAAATAAATAGCGCGGTGTATAGTGATATATCAACAATAGTGTAAATAAATAGAATAATTCATAACCTAAGTAGTAAAAATTTTTCTAATAATTAGTGTAATTAAATAGTTTTTGTCGTTATCAGTCTAAAAAGTTAATTTTGTTAAACCCACGAATATTACAATATACTCTCTTATTTATAACATATATTGATGGATATAACTTTGCCCGAGAGGTCCAGACTCACCCATCTTTGTGGGGCGCTAAAATTTAAAACTGGACTAGACATTAATGCCTTTTCTTTCTACAATCTTAACTCTCCCTGGTTCTCAGAAATACCCTCCTCTTCATTCATTAAGTACTTCAAGTCATAAGTAGGCACCAGTTTCCCACATTCAAGTCCACAATAAATTATTCATTAAGGGTCATTCACAAAAATTGCCGTTGGCCGTTCGCTTACAAAGACTACCGTTCCTTTTCTTCTCTATTCTCAACATTACTTAACCTTCATTTTATTTAGTGCTATGGCTTCACTTTTATTATCTAGAATCGACCGCTAGTTCCAGAACTTTTCTTTTTTAACTGCAGTTCTACTCGTCCAGTCAAATTCGTTTGTTTCTTTCACTAACTTACACATTCTAGATAAATGAGGGTGTTATTTTGTTGCAGGTTTCATTAACACCGCATTTAAACACTTAAGAAAAGTGTTATTATTATATACATATATAATAATAATTACTAAAGACCTTTCTTACCCTTATAACAAAAAAAGTTAAAAACTTTTTTAGATGTAGCGTTATTAAATAGTAAGAATTTGGACATCCAATTTGTGCCTTCAGACGTATGGGTAGTCCCTTGGGCTCCTGCAGTGTCTCAGATACAGAGTAAAATCATCTAAAGATCCCTATCTAAAGCATATAGGACGCATTTTACTTCGTAATTACTGCTTAAGGGAAAAGAGTCATCTATATACTAGTACCTCTTTTCCGCTAGCGCAGCGAAGTGGAAGATGACGTGCAGCGATGTTTCATCTAATCAGAACTCTCATCCAGTTCCATCCTGTGTCTGTGTTTCCACAAAGTGCCGGTTATAATACCTATTACGGACTGTACGTCCTTTCTACTTTCCCTCATACCTCCACCTCAGTTTCATCTGGTTTGATGAAAGTTTTCATTGCTCTCTTGGTTTTGCTAAACACGGTATGATTGTATTAATAAAGTTCTCTTTTCTTGTTTGCTTGACAAGTTTTTTCATTGTTTCGTTTTCCTTGCACTATATGACCTAGTAGTCATAAGAAACTCAGGGGTTCGATCTCAGAAAGTCGGCACCACCTTTAATTGACCTCATGCGTCCAGGCAGTACAGCTGAGTACTCCCATCACCTTTGTTGGCAACATCTTCGTATTACAGGAGGATGTTAAAAATACCGCGAATAGAAAAGGCTAACAACGAGAAGAGTAGCAGAGCAAAGGATGTTTCCAAGTCATTACGGAAAAGACGAGATTGATAGAGAAATAGAAATGACTAGTTAGAGACATTTTAAAAGCAGAAAGAAGAGCTAAAAGGGGCAGTGAAAAACCTAGATTAGGTTATAGTTACAGACAGATTGCTAGAATTTTCGAGAAATGAATTCAAGATAGGAAGTAGCGAAGATGCGTGTCTACCAGTCCTCGAGCTAGTCATTATGAAGATGATCATGACGATGATATTATAATACGTATGTTCCCATACCAACACAAAAACAATTAGCGTGCCAAATCGGACAATTTTAAACTATATAACGTAAAATTATAACAATTATTACCAAACTTTTGCATTTTTAGACTATTCTGTATCTAGAATCTCGATATCACATCTTTATAAAATGGTACTTTTGGAATGTTGTTACTATCATGCCAGTTTAATGCAGCTACACTACTGTCATCATCATCATCATAAGGTCATCAGTCCTAAGACTGGTTGGACACGCACCTCCACTCTTTCCTATCCTGAGCTAAACTTCGCATTTCCCTAAAACTAGAACAGCCCACATCCTTAACTATTTGCGAACAGTAATCTAATCTAGGTCTACCTTTACCCCTCCAAACTCCTGTTTCTGCCTCTAATTTGTCTCTGACTAGACCTTCATGCCTGAGAAGGTGTCCTACTAACCTATCTCGCCTATTTTTTATTGACACTACTGTAACAGTTAAAAATTAAGACCGTATTACTCTAACAATTAAGGTACAATTATTGATGAGCAAACTTACACTCATTTCGGTTCGTTTTGAAAACCTGTCGTTTATAAAGTAAAGACCATTTCAAGCCACTTTATGAAGGATGGTGTTAATTGCTTCGAAATTAAAACTGCCACACTAAAATACATGAGCCGTAAATAATCATTTTACACCCTAATATGAATAGTTCTGTGCCTGGCTACCTCTTTACGTTTTTTTACATTTTTTGTTGAAGTTTGAAAAAATTTTGGGTCACAATTGCGTGTAGGTAGGGCTTAATTTTTAACCAAAAATATAAATCACTCATGCAATAGGATAAAGAACAACAGGAAATACACAGGTGAGGTGTTCTGTAGGACAAACTTTTCTAAAAACTTCCAAGAGCTTAACGAAGATTTATCTAAAGGATTTGTGTAATATATGCGCGGTAGGGTATTGATTTAAACCAGTGTTCTCCAAGTTTCACAGAGTTCTGAACCTGCCGTCGTCTAATACTTATCCAAACAGTCCGTGATTTCCCACTGGAACGTTATGAAATAGTATTTTCTACAAAACATCTTAATGTACGTAGGTGGTTTTTATAGCGTGTGTGAAAAATCAAGATTTCTTTTTAATCTATGTATAGGGGTGGGCGAAGGACAACTCAGTAACTATGAAATTCAAAAAAAATACTGGCGACTTCTCGATCTCTCTCTTGTGATCATTATCATGTAGATGACTAACGCCTACTAAAAATTAATGTGAAAAACGCAAAGGGTAAACATTTAATTACGAAAGATTATCTTCGTAATTAAATGCCTACTTATCAAATACGACCCCACATATTATATATATATATTAAAAAAAGGGAAAAATTATCTTTTTAACTGTAGCATGATTACTATTTAAAAAATACAGGTTTATGTTATAACTCGAGAGCAGATTCTATGTAAAAGAAAGTGCCTGAAAAACGCAAAAATTGTTTCTTTCTAGTACTACAAACAACCTACTCGAAATTTTCAATTTTTTTTATAACTCGAAAACAAAGGACAGTAGAAAGTTTTTGAAAACATCAATTTGTCTTACATTATATTTCATTAGTTAAAATTTACGAAAATCTACATGTTTAGCATTAGATATAAACTTAGCAAAGATCTATGATACAGTAAGTCCTTAGATATTACTAAAAAAACTATATCCTATACAGGGTAGGATCAAAAAGAATTACGACTGAATTTCTGTAATGTAATGAAGCGTTGAAGGGCTGTCAGACCACATGGGTGTGGTAGTCTTCCGAAGAGACCGATATTTCTTCAAGTTGCCTGTGGGCAAGCGGAATCCCCAACCATTATCCAGTGCTTTGCACAAATTAAGAAGTTTTTGCCTCTGCTACTAAATTGGTACCGAAGTCGGAAGCAGTTTTCCTCTCCTGTAGGACCCGAAAATCTCCCGCCATCATCATTAACAACCACCTCATCAAAATGAGAAGCTCAGTTACTTACTTCTGCGTCGTCTCCGACAGAACACTGCCGTGACGAAAGCACATCCTTGCCACTCTTGTCAAGGCCTTAGCCACCTTTATTTCCCTCAAGCCCTTCTTCCAAAACAGCTCCATTTCCCATCATACAAAAATCCGTGCGTTCAACGCAATTGTCAGAAGCACTTGCTCCTACACCGTCCCCATCTGGGGTTGTGCCGATTCCCACCGCCTACAAATTCTTCGAGACACTTACATGTTGATTCTTTGTTACGCACTCAAGTAGCCCTAGTTCATCAGAAATACCCAAATTCTGAAAGAAACTGGTCTACCTTCACTCCCCGAGGCTGCAGTTTGGTATCAACTCACCCAAACCCGTCCATCTCGACACTTTTCGACTTCGCCCCTAATACAAACGACCGCTTCAGAAGGCCCTGTCACTTTCTACTCTGATCTGCTTCCCTTCTGCTCATTCCTAGTTTCGCTTTTTTAGCGCGAGTACCCACCCAACTCATTAGAGGTGGACCACCAATTCTCAGTTCATTCCTCATTCCGCCCAATGCTTCCTTCCTACACTCATTCTCCTTCTCGCTTCCAATCTCTTCCCATTGAACCTTCCTTGGGATGTATAACTTCCCGGTTGATCTCCCTACTCAAGAAGGGGTCTTAGACAGTAGGCGCTTCGACGAATCGGACACACCTTTTGAAGATTTCCCCACATCGAGAAAAAATTAAGCAAGGAAAAAGGCAAGCGGAAATAATCAGGTTGATTTCCGTGAACCTTAGTTAAGTTGTGTTGCTGCGATACAAGATGGAAAACGATCTCGAGCAGCGCTAGGTTCTCAAATTCTTTGTTAAACTCGAGACGACGGAGACCCTTGAAGTGATTACGGGCGCCTACGAGGATGACGCTATGAGCCGCACAATAATGTTCGAGTGGCTTCGCGCTGTTGATGAGGGAGTTTTTGAGTAAGCGCAGGATTGCCTCAGCCCTACAGTCCACATTTGGCACCGCCGGACTTTTTTCTCTTTCCTTGACTCAAGGGAAACCGATACAACTCCATCGAAGACGTCCAATGGGCCGTAATGGTATCTCTGAAGGGGATCCCGGAAAGCGAGTTCCAGAAGGCATACACGCAGTGGAGATCACGTTATACGCACTGTGTCGAAGCGCAACGGTACTATCTAGAAGATTATTAACGATTTATATCGATTAGATCAACAAAAAAATTTAAGTCTGAATGATCTCTTAACTAATTTGCCCGATATTTTAATTTTAATATTTTTNATGTTTGAACATATTTTTGAATAACAGAAAATTGTGTAAAAAAATTGGGGATTCTAATGGATGAAAAGGATGGTCTGAAAAGGATGAGGGACATCTTGTGGAGGAGAATTATATCAGAAAAGCGGGAAGGATAAAAATGTTTAACGTTTGTAAACGTTCAAGGCAACTGGACCCTGCGCTATCCTCTGCTTTAAATCCCTACTACTCCTTTTGACCTGATTATATTTATTTTGATACAGTACGTTAAAGATTGTGAAGAAGTTTAAAAGAAATCAAAGGAGTAGGCACTTAATTGAGACAGCAAAAATGACTCACTGTAAATAAATAATCGCTAAATATTACAAAAGCGGATTACATAACCATCAGTAATTACTGTGGCAACATTCGAAATAATTTGAATATTGCACAGGAGATTCAATTCACTGAAATTGTTTACAATTCATTTTCATGACAAAATTAGTTTACTCGTTTTCTTTATTTTCATACAATTTATTTTTTTGTTTTTAGTAGTAATTCAATTGTAGGCAATATCTATATCCGGAATTCATGTGAACGTGATGTGAATAAGAAATATAATATATAAATATGTAAAGCATACATAATAAGTTATGATAGTGATGAACTTGGCTGATTGTTTGACCGTTTGCGTGTACCGTAGTAATAAAGGCAACCTTTGTTTCATTATTTCCGACATTTATTTTACATAATAAATAAAGTGCGTGTCGCTGGTTCCCTAATTTCGTCCTAATCTAGATAGCAGCGGAAACAAAAAACCAACCACGAATATCACAACACATTCGCTTTCCCTAATAATTGCATTTATGTACCCTGTAGTTATTCTTGTTGTAATTTCCGAGTGAATAAAAATATGGTTAGTCCGCATTGTCTTGTACTGAAAAACACACGTTTTGACCTTTCTTTCAGTAATCTGTTTGAAATTGCTTAATAAAATTGGACGAAAACTAATCCCATTTTTAATATAAAAACTATTAAGGTACTGAATGTATACATGGTGTTCCATTGCGCCTATAAACCCCCTTTTGTGCCCTAGAACAGTAAGAAATTTATTTCAACATTTTATTGCATGTTTCGCTTGGCGTCCATGAGCTCGGCACAAAATTTCGCCTACGTACCTGCTTCCCTGCTCCCTTCCCTAAATGCTGGTACTGGTTTTAACTTGAGGAGCTTGTTTCCAAAATGCAACATGTCCAAAAACCCGTTTGGGTTTCATTCCCACCAGTCACATATGCTGGTGAGCGGGCAGTTCCGCCGTACTATGTCGGAAGGTAGGGCGGAAGGCCCTCTTTAGCCTCCTCTCAGGAATCGTGGGAATGGGTAGGTGATGGTTTGTGTGAGAAAGATGAGACGGACGAAATGTAGACAGAAGAGAATGAAAGATTACTGCCCCAGCATTTGGCTAAGTGATCTCAAGGAAACCACAGAAAAACTTGGACCGACCCGAATGCTAAACAATAATGATTTAAACCTCTAGACCATGTCGCTCGGTGAGATATGTGGCAAAAATTACAAAAGGGCATAGAGACTATAAAAACAATATGGATCCTTAGTTCCGTGTTCACTGAACTCTAGCAGGTAGCAGAGATCAGATAGTATCACCAACAAATCGGACATTTGAGTCAAATACCCCATACACTGTTCCATTAATAGCGGCTTGAGGGGATAAACATATAAAACAGAGCATCAAGAAGAAATGGAGACTTGAGCATTGTAGATGCAGTATACATAAAACTACCAAAACCAGAGAATTCCTTCTTTTAACAAGGCAGCAGGAAGATCTAATTCTAAACTTAATAGAAATTGCCAAAAGTTCTGCTAGGACAGTTAAAACTAATCGAGAACAGGATTTTCGAAGATATCTCCGAAAACGAAGACTTCCGACAAATATTAGTAATTGTGAATCCAATTCAGCGAGCTTTAGTACAAATATGTTTTATAGAAAGAACAACCCACATGCTTAACTCTTTACGAACAGTACCTGGGTCTACCTCTACCCTTTCTAACTCACGTTTCTGCCTTAAATACGTCTCTGACTAGACCTTCATGCCTGAGGAGAAAAAGAAATCTTTTGGGTGTTTCATTCCCACCAGCCAGTAATTCTGGTGGGCGGGCAGTCCCTCCGGACTACGGTGGAAGGTAGGGCGGAAGGCCCTCTTCAGCCTGCTTTCAGGAATCGTGGGAATGGGTGGGTGGTGGTTCGGGTGAGAAAGTTGAGACAGACGAAATGAAGACAGAAGAGAATGAAAGATTATCTGTGGAATATTACTGCCCCAGCATTTACCTAAGTGATCCAAGGAAACCACAGAAAAACTTGGACCAAGGCAGACGGACCCGGAATCGAACCGGCGACCTGCCGAATGTTAAGCAATGGTCTAAACCTCTAGGCCATGCCGCTCGGTGCCTGAGAAGGTGTCTTACTAACCTATCTCATTTATTTCTTATTGACTTCTATAGAGTCCTCTGTTCTCCTATTGTTTCTAACATCTCTTCATTTCTAACCTTCTCTATCCACGGTATCCTTATCATTCGCCTGTAACATCACAATTCGAATGTTTCTAACCTTTTCTTTTCCACCGAGCCCATAGTCCTTGTTTGGCACCCATGCAACGCTCCAAACATACCTTTTTCGAATTTCTAAATTAACCGTTCGTGAGCACGGAAGTGACTTCTTTTTATTGAAGGCAACTGGACCCTGCGCTATCCTCTGCTTTAAATCCCTACTACTCCTTTTGACCTGATTATATTTATTTTGATACAGTACTGTTGCTATATGCTAATACTACTATGTCATCTACAAATCTAAGCATACTTATCTTTTGCCCCTCTATATCTATCCCGATAGTTGATATTTTCTTGATATTTATTTTTAATTTTCAAACCATATTTTAACTAAAATTGAAATTTCATATATGTATATTCCGATAGTAAAGATAATTGCATCGATTTTCGCTTTACGTTTGGAAATGATAAAATGAAAATGTTATTTAAATTTCAGTAGCTAATTTGTACCACACACACAAAATGTAATTGCCAGTGCATAGTAGCAAACAAAATTCGACATACCGGTCGACACATTTCCGCTGTTTTTGTTAATTATTACCAATATGATAAATACAAAGGTTGAATTCTGTTACCATTAATCATACCAATTATAATTTGCAGATTTTCCAATAATATTTTCTCAACCATGCGATTCAATTACATTTTCTAAATGTAAACTACAGCAAATTTTTGTTTATGTTGAAAGCGTATTTCAGCTATGTCATAGAATGCGTAAAATTAGTTTTACATAAAGGAAAAATTATTTTATGAACTTAATGGTATTCTATTAATCCAAATATCTACAAAACTGTAAATAGTAGACTGGCCCTCAGTTATTTCACCAAAACAAACCTTTCAATACTGAAAGAAACGAGAATCTTCTATGAATGAGATCAAATCTATATTGCAGCGAACAGGCCGTTAGATAATCAGATAAAAGAACATCTACTACATACCATGAATGAGGGCATTACAACATCCGGCATAACAGAACACGCTTAGGTAAACCACCCTGCATATAAGCCCTTTTGTCTTTAGATTGTAATTATCTACGTCAACTTAAACGTTGTAATTCATTCATAAATAAAGTCCAAAAATCTCATTATCATGAGGTCGTCAGTCCTAAGACTGGTTGGACACGCACCTCCACTCATTCCTATCCTGAGATAATCTTCGCATTTCCCAAAACTAGAACAATCTATATCCTTAACAATTTGTGAATATGTAGTAATCTAATCTAGGCTTACCTCTATTCCTCATAACTCCCGTCTCTGCCTCTGAAATGTCTTTGACTAGACCTACCAACCAACCTATCTCGCCTATTTCTAATTGATTTCCATAGTCGTTTATTCTCCTATTCTTTTTAATATCTTTTCATTTTTAACCGTCTCTATCCACAGTATCCTCATCATTCGCCTGTAACACCACAATTCGAATGTTTCTAACCTTTTCTTTTCCACCGCGACCACCGTCCATGTTTCGCACTCGTGCAACGCCGCGCCCCAAACATACATCTTTAACAATCTTTCGAATTTCCACTCCCTTCCTAATATTTACTTCTCTACGTTGCTGCTCCATCTCTATAACTGTCTGTTGCTCTTTATACAAATTAAATTCACTGTTCTATCTCTGTAACACATCCCTACATTTTTAAGTATATTTAACATCTTGTCCCATTTAAAATTGTTAAAAGCTTTTTGTAAATCTACAAATCCTACTTACGCGCCCTTTCCCTTCTCTATATTTTTTTCCATTGTTACCCGTAAAGCTAGAATGGCCTCCCGCGTTCCTCTATTTCTTCTAAACCCAAAATGATCTTCCTCTAATACTTCTCCTGCCCTTTTTTCCATTCTCCTCTGTACAATTGTTTTTGACGCATGAGAAGTTAAGCTAATTGTTCTAAATGTTTCGCACTTATTCGTGCCTCTCTTTTTAGGTATGGTAACTACCACCTTCCGTTTATATTCGTCTGAGACTTTCCTCGTCTCGAAAATGTGTCTAACTAGCTTAAACATACGATCTCTAACAAGTTGTCCTGTATGTTTTTGAATTTCCGCCTTTATATTCCATCTGGCGCGTTCGTATTTTTTAAATTTTTTTATGCTACATCAAACTTTTCCCTCATCGTGGGATAGCCTGGCTCCGAAAATCTACATTTACATAATTTCAACATAGCCATGCCTACAACCTTCAAACGTTAACCTTTAACTGAGGATGAGACCTTAAGCCAAACGCGTTTTTGGTTACTTTTAAACGTTTTGTGTAGAATTTGAGGTTTCTGTTCAGTTTTGTAGAACTTTAGTTGTTCTTCTTGCACATTAAACCCGAGCTTACCCTTAACTTCCTTTCGATTTTCGTAACAATTTGAGGAATAACAGTTGGCCGAAAATTTTCAATTTCATACGGATATGAGTTTTGGTTTATTTGTTGTTGATTATGACAATTTCTAGTTATAATGATCGAAATTTCTAAGCATCCATTGGGTATAATCCATTGATTCGCTTCAGAGATTCGCATAACCGGTTTTGATGATGCGGTTAATTACGATTTCCCCCGATGACGCGTTTGCTAATCAGGCCAATTAGTAAATTCAAATTGCCATTAAACACAGTCAGTCGTGTCCGGAAACGTAGCAAAGCCAATTTTTCGCATGAAAAATAGTATCGATTCAGAAAGATGGAACTGCATTTGGAGGATAATTGTAATTGGAAAATTTCGTTTAAAATATGGATTTTGCTGCCTTTATAAAGTATAAAATTATACCTTAAAGACTTAAAAGTGTGTATAAAATCCATTGTTGAATAGATCCTTACATCAACTTATCCTAAAACAGGCTCAATACAACATGACAATTGTCAATTATTGAAAAGGATGTTTTTGAAAGGATTCTTACGTAAAGATGGTCGTTGACAACTCTGTAGAATTTAAATGACCCTATAGGTATTAACTGGTTTTTACTGATGCAGGCATTAAAATTAATACCGGCTAAATAAAAATGTAAATAAAATTATGTTTAACTTTTAACGTTTGTTTATCATCTTAAGATAGCCACTCCTGAAACTATCTTCACGTTTCACTAAAACTAGAAAAAAAAAACTTTTGGGTGTTTCATTCCCACTAGCCAGTAATGCTGGTAGGCTGGCAGTCCCTCCGGACTACGCCGGAAGGTAGAGCGGAAGGCCCTCTTCAGCCTGCTTTCAGGAATCGTGGGAATGGGTGGGTGGTGGTTCGAGTGAGAAAGATAAGATGGACGAAATAAAGACAGAAGAGAATGAAAGATTATCTGTGGAATATTACTGCCCCAGCATTTACCTAAGTGATCCAAGGAAACCACAGAAAAACTTGGACCAAGGCAGACGGACCCGGAATCGAACCGGCGTGTCCTCCCGAATGCTAAACCTCCAGGCCATGCCGCTCGGCTAGATCGTTTCACACCCTTAGCTATTTATTAACAGTAATCTACTATCCAGATTTATCTCTACTCCTCTTAACTCCTGTTTTTGCTTCTGATATGTCCCTAAGTATTCCTTCATGCCTGAGAAGGTGTCCTACTGACCTATTTCGCCTATTTATTATTGACTTCCATGGAGTCCTTTGTTCTCATATTCTTTCTAATACCTCTTTATTTCTAACACCTCTTTATTTCTAACTTTCTCTATCCACGATATCCTCATCATTCTCCTGTACCATCATATTTCCAAGGCTTCTATCCTTTTTTTTTCGCCGCTCCCACCGTCAGTGTTTGGCATCCGTATTCCAGACATTTCCTTTTCGAATTTCTAAATTATAACCGCTCGCGAGCATCTTTTTATTGAAGCATTGTGTGAGTGATATACCTCTCTTTGTTAATTGGCGTGATTTTTGCCCACGAGGTGAGTTGGTCTCGATTTTTACTTAAAACGGCGAGTAACTGATTAAGTCATCTCATAATTTTTGGACGCCACCCTTTTTGTAGACGTAACCAATTTGACCTAACGAAAAGGAACATTGTCATCCTGACAATCCGTGACTATAATTGCATGTTTATAAAACCATATTTGGGCCAACATCCAATTTATTGGTTTATTTTTATGATAATAAATAATTTGGCTTTTGGAGTGTGATTTGATGGATCTCTGGTCTGTTTCGGTATTGATGTTTAGTTCAGTATTTCTTTTAGGTTAACCGTTATGTCGACTTTTATTAGAGACGGTGTAAATACCCTGGCCAATGCCGTTTTCGGTTTCTGGAGTTTGATACTCCCTTAGTATCTAAAAATATTTTTTTTTATTTATTTGTTTCATCTTATTTTAGATTGAGGATACAGGATTCACTAATAGATATGTAGACAGTAGGAAACTATCGCAAGTGAATTTTTTTCTGTTTTGAACTTTGAAGATTAATTTGACATCTGAGTCCGAGTGTAAGTTTTTGTATGTCTGGCAATCTAAAAAACTTAAGAAAGAAACGAACCCACCTTTTCTCCAATTTTATCTTATAAATATATTGTTTTCCTGTGGAAGTGTTACTATTGCTTAAAACGGCGAGTTCTCTTTCAATCAGATCAACTTAGGAACAACGGTCTGTGTTACCCCAATGCAATTATTTTATTTTAATTTTACCGATTTGAAAAAGTGGCAATCCTCTTTGGTTTTGTGTACACATCGTCGTTAACACAAGTAAAAAGGCAAAAAAGGCGTTGTATCAGCCGGGAGTAGAGTCCAGACCATCCGCCGGGCACATCCAAATAAATAAAGTTTGTTATTTTAAAGTTTTAAGGATTGAAGTTAATTTATTCGTATAGTATAGTAGAAATAAGAAGGCAAAGTCCCCAATAAATAATGCACACTAAAGGCATATCGTTTTTCTCGTTCTTACAAACGGAAGATATCCTGTCTTTACTCTCTAAACACGCCTCCTCCACAGCTGCGTCGAGACCTGCACCTACGTTTCATAAGAATCAATTGAATAAAATGAGACGATCGACAACATGCTTGTCTTGTCATTTGTACCTACATAAAATGGGCAAATTTACAGGGTCGGCTTAATTTAGTTGGTGTATTTGTGGGAATAGTCATCTCTCTACTTATATCGTTTAAGTTATTTTTTCGTTGTAACTATTGTGTCGTTGTTTTTGTTGGTGTTATTGTTGTTTTTATTGTTAACTTTCAACGAAATGGTCCGACAAGTTTTAAATTCTCAGAGTAGAAAACTTGTTTGGAATGTTATTAATTATTTTCAAATAAAGAAAGAAACAAGTAGAGAAAACATCTCCAATATAAACATAGCGGCGGAGGTTTTGAACATTAGTTACAGAACCGTATCCCAGATACGAAAAGAAGGTGGAACTTTTAATTTAAAAACAGATGTAAGTATTACTTTGTAAAAAATTATTTTTATAAAATTAAAAATAAACAATAACGCATTCATTTCTCATCAATGCTGACTATTTTTGAAGTCGATTGACTTCCTCTAATTCGAGATAAACTTAATTAATATTTTTAGATGTGTGGGTTTGTATGAATACAGACTTATTCAATCTGTTTTGATGTACAATCGAAATTATATAAATATTATTGCATTGAATTATCTAATTATCTTAGATCTTACAATAACTTTTTAACCATACTGTAGCACGACTACTACCTTAAGCCGATCCTGTAAATTTGCCGATTTTATGTAGGTACAAATGACAAGACAAGCACGTTGTCGATCGTCTCATTTTATTCGATTGATTCTTATGAAACGTAGGTGCAGGTCTCGACGCAGCTGTGGGGGAGGCGTGTTTAGAGAGTAAAGACAGGATATCTTCCGTTTGTAAGAACGAGAAAAACGATATGCCTTTAGTGTGCGTTATTTATTGGGGACTTTGCCTTCTTATTTCGACTATACTATATATACCTACAAATAAGCGTGAATTGAACTTATACTATTTTATTTGAAAGTAAATTGATAGAATTTCAATCCCACACGCGATTTCTAGCCTATATTATTATGAATATTGATGACAGTGGTAGATAACAAACTTCCATTATTGTTAATACATATGCATACGTTTACTGGACGCCGTAAATCATTTTTGTTTAAAACGTTTTATTCATAAATAGCTCTGACATAAAAACCGCAATTACACACACTCATACAAAGCGTAAAAGCTTGGTGAAGCAGCAGAGTAACGTCGTAGAGAATGGTGGTTACTGTAATTTTCAGTAAAGGTTATAAACTAGATCCATTAAAGTGCCAGCCGTTTAGCTGTGGTTTAGTAATGGAAAGCATCGTTACAACGAAATTAATCTTCCACCTCGCTATTAAACATTTGGTTCCGGTAATGGTTGCAGGTTCTATGTGGGATAACTGTCCTCGCTTCCCTTTTACTCCACTAATAATTGGGTCAAGAGGTTTGGTAACTATCCATAGTTTCCTGACAGATGATACATATTGTAAGTAACAGAGAACTTAAATATGTATGTATATAGATACGTATTAAATTACTGGATACTAAATCAGCAGAGTGACACGTTTTATCTACGTATTTCTCCAGCTTCGATTGAATGGAATGAAGTAGAAGGGACTACAAAAATATGGAAAAGAGAATGGCGACAGGAGAAAACAAAATTAGAAATGGGATATGAAATGGAGATGTAAAACTTCCGGATGAATAGAAAACAGGAATAATAACCCAACATAAAAATTGTTCAGTCTCTCGGAGTCTCTGAAAGCGAGACTCCAGTCTCCGTCTCTCATCGAATCTCTCTGGTGTCGCTGAGAGAGACTGTCAAAAAAACTGTTTAGCGGAGAGACTCGAATCTCTGAATTAACAATTTTATCGTTCTAGTCTCTCATACAGATACTGTGAGAGATCCATAAAAACACCTAAGCAATAACTGAGAGACTGTGAAAGACTGCGAGAGACGCTCTCAGAGATGCTGAAATACTCTGAGAGACTGAAGAGAGACTAAAAATTTTTGTCTAGGGAAAGCCAATTTACATAAAGGACTACAGAAATAATGTAGAAAATTACAGAGGAATAATACTCATGCACACGGGTTATAAAATTTATTCTGAAATACCTAGAAAAAGATTTGAGAAAAAAGGTACTAGAAGAAACGCATATGGGATACAGAAAAAATAATGAAACTATTAATACAAACTATAATAACAATCAAAACAAAGTGCGAAGAAAAAATACAGAACGAAAACGGCGATATATTTTTCGGACATGAAAGGGACATTCAATAAATTCAAAAGAGACGTATGGAAAATCTTAAAAAATATAGAAATAGACGACAAATTAAGGAAGAGGACAAAAGGCAAACGTAGGAAGAAACTTACTTTAAGATAGAAGTCAATGAGGAGAAATCCAAAAAAAAAAGCAATGAAAAAGGAAATTTATAAGATTATGTTTCCAGTATGCACTGTTCTTTTTAACGTAACATTTGTAGATTTAGAAATGACTAAGCGCAGTCAAAGAAGGAGGTATAATAATACTTGGTAAAAGAATAATCCAGTCAGATTCATATGCAGAAGATATAGCATTACTAGAAATGCTACAAAAATTCAATATATATGGTCACATGTATGTAGGCAACCCAAATTACATAGCGGCAAAGAAGGCCAAGTTTCTAGAGGGCACATACTGGAAAATTCTAGAAAACGTGAAGTGAACGAGTTCGAGTGAAGAAGAATAAAGGAAAGAAGTGAGAAAGTGTTCGTACACTGCTGATAACTAATTAATAGTAGAAGTGTTAATTAGATAGGAATTAGTAAATAATAGTAGTAAGAGTACGTGACAATATATATATAAAAGAATAATAATAAATTCAGGTAAGTTAAAAATTTTAAAGGGAAAAATCAGGAAGAAGATAGAAATATTGGAATTCTAGTGGGAAGGAAAACTAATCGGAAAACCTACGGAGTTCAACTATCTAGGATTCGTATTACAAAAAAAAAAGGATGAAAGCATTAGTGGTAATGGGAAATGTAGAGGTGCAGGAGAAAGAAATCTCAAAGAAAGTTGTTCCTCTTCGAGACATTGGTAGAGAGCATATTATTGCACGGAGCGGAATATATGGGGGTAAAAAAAAGGATTAGATAAAAATACACCCAAATGCCTTCTACAAGAATAAACTAATACAGCAAAATCGGTCATAAAATATTTGAAAGGAGTCGTAAACTACGAAAAAAAAATGTTAAATTCAGAAGGCAATATAATATCAAAGGAATGTATAAAAGTTAACGATGATCTAACGAATATTGAAACCGCAGAAAAGAAAATCGCAAGGGACAGATAGAAAAGGAAAATAAGAAAATAAGAAAAAAATTTTTAAAAGAAAGAAGATGGGCTATCCAGTACTACAAATGAAAATGCAGAAGTGCATGAAAAGAGCTGGAAAGTTTAACTAAAATAAACTAAATTAATTTTAACAGCCAGATTTAGACTGGGAAATGAGAATAGGACGGAAAGGTACTGGGAAGAAAAAAAAATTAAATATGCAGACTGTGCAAATTAGAGTCAGGGATGTTTGAACATATTTTTGAATAACAGAAAATTGTGTAAAAAAATTGGGGATTCTAATGGATGAAAAGGATGGTCTGAAAAGGATGAGGGACATCTTGTGGAGGAGAATTATATCAGAAAAGCGGGAAGGATAAAAATGTTTAACGTTTGTAAACGTTCATGTGTATAGAGTAAATCTAAGTGCACCTTGTTTATAAACAAACATGTGTTTTAATATATCTAGATCCCAAACCAGCAAAATGACATACTATTTACGTATTTCTCTAGATTCGATTCATTCAACTATTTTTAACAGTTCCTTTGATTTTATTATTACCATAGCAGAAGAGACTATTCATTTTCACGGTAAGTATAAAAACCTGAAATAGCTTTAATATTTAGCTAGAGAATGAACGGATAAATAAAGCTTACTTTCAACATTCTGACATCATTTCTTACATATTATAAATCCAGCAAATATACTCTTAAAGCACCACAGTCTATGGACCATGGACATAGTCAGTACTTGTAACATGTCCATTAGGACAACTTTCTTCAATTTTCAATCGTAACCTATTCCAAATAATACATATGCTATGCACCATGTATATTCTAAGTTACGGTTGGAAAAGTTGCTCTGCTTGGTAAATAGTGTGTGTTATGCATCGAACGGCATGGTGTAATGGATAGGTTGGGTGAGGTTAGATTTAGCTTCTTAGCATCCGGAGGACATTGGTTCAATTCCAGGTCGCAATATTATCAAACATATTGTAGCGAGCACGAGTGTGTTTGTGTGCGATCGGGCACGCGTGTACTTTAACGGCTTATCGATTCTCCGACTAGCCGTGGGCGCCTTTTTTCATGTGCATCGTATTTGTAAATGTGTATGTTGTACCTGCGTTCTAGGAAAGCAGTTAAACAGTTCAAAGAAAAAATAAACTATCCGGATGTTTCCAGAAAGTTCCAGAAAGTAAACAAAAGAGTATTTAAATGCACAGACAATCGCCGAAAGGGGGAGAAATAAATTGACCGTTGCAGAAGTGAATCCAGAAATAAATTGACAGTGATAGCACAGTGAATAGTGATATATCAACAGTAGTGTAAATAAATAGTTTTTGTCGTTATCAGTCTTAGAAGTTAATTTTTTAAACCCACGAACATTACAATATTTAATACCAGCATTTCTACGACCGTAAACTCTAGAAATGTATGTGATGCTAACACAGCTGCTATATGTTAAATAGCTCAAATATACCAAATTTAATTTTATTACACTCATTTTTATAATTCATTTCCATAAATTCATTGGTTATCGTTAGCATAGCAATATTTCAACCATTGAGTTGATATTCATTTATGTAATGACCCCAGGCTACTTAAATAGTATTTTTTCACTCCAAACAGTTTCTAGTGGAATTGCAATCCATCCAATTTTTATGTAAAAAAAATACTTACCGAAGTAAAGAACAAATGTGTAGATAACTGCCTTACCTGCAACAAGAAAATACAGTTAATGGCCGTCATTACCCTAACTAGATTATATTTTAAATTTAATTTACCTCTACACCACCTGCTCCTTTTGAATAGAAAATTACATATAAAATAATAACCAACTCTTAGATCTAATACAAAATTGCCTATACCTCTGGTCGGTTTTTTATAAATTTATGAGGTAATATTAATAACTCGATCACAATTTATACAAAAGGAGGGTGAATTATAAGCAGATATTTCTACTTTACTATGTTTATTAAATTTTATCTCTTATAAAGCATTTTTAATTTCAAATATCCATAACAGAAATAAGCTTTTTGGAATATTTGGAGTATTCATGAATTCACATACAAAGTGTCGTTTAAATTAAGACAGTGGGTAGCAAAACTACTGGAATTTTTTTTTCTTGCATCTATTTTTAATATAATCTCCTGGCGAGTGATCTGTTAAAACTGTCAGATGTGAATCGTAATTTCGAACCCTTTGGTTCTCATTAGCACGCCGTAGGCAGTGCCGATAGAACATCAACTGCGAAAACAGCTTTTGCGTTCTTAATTTAAACTAGCCACTTATGCTAGTGGGCGAGAAGTCCCTTGGGACTTTGCTGGAGAAGAGGGCGGAAGACCCTCTTCAGTTTTCTTTTAAGACTAGTGGAAATAGGTGGGTGGTAGTTGAAGTGAGAAAGATGAAAGATCCGCAATTTAACCGGTGCTCACCCAAATGTTAGAAATGGTCTGACTTCCAGGTCAGTTTCTTGGTCATATCGACTAATTTAACTACTGCCATTAATAAGCAGTGTTCAACGAAAAACTACAGGCGGCGTGCTAAATGATATCAGTAGAAGCTGTTGCCGTCTTCGTTTATTGGATTATGAAAATGGTATTCTTTGATGAATGAAATGAAAACTGGTCGAGCACTGATCAAACATTTATTTAATTACCCTTCGCACAAAAATTTTTGATTAAAGTGTAAGCAAACAAAGAACGCAACATAAATGGAGAATAATAATAATTAAAAACAAAACGAAGTGAATTAATAAACAAAAGAAAAACCGCACAATTAGTTTGGAGTTTAATCACTGGCCGAACACAAGACTCCTGCAGAAGGCGTCGTGTCTTCTAAAGTCAAAGTTTCTGCTGTAGCGCTGGATGTCGAAGAGGTGGTCGCCAGAAACGTCAGTTACTGTGTCGTTGCGGTACTGGAAGACGGTGGTACGGTAGTAGTACAGTCGACGGGTTTGTTTTCCGTGGCTGACGTCAGATCTCCGGCAGGAACACAGACTCAAGCTCAGCGTAGCTCAAGCACGGTGACAATGAAGGTTGGGCAGCTTTGCAGTTGAGTTTGGTAGATTTACAGTTGCGATTGGAAGCTTTGCATCTAGGTTTGATAGATTTACAGCTAGGTTTGGTGGCTTTGCAAATAGGTTTGGTAAATTTACAGCTAAGCTTGGTGGCTTTACAGCTAGGTTTGGCAGCTTTAGACTTAGGTTTTGGTAGCTTTCCAGATAAGTTTAGTAGCTTTGCAGTTAGGTTTGGTAGACTTAAAGTTAAGTTTGGTAGCTTTTCAGATAGGTATAGTAGCTTTACAGTTGGGTTTGGTAGTTTTGCAGTTAAGTTTAATAGCATTGCAGCTAGGTTTGGTAGATTTACAGTTAAGTTTGGTGGCTTTGCAGCTAACTTTAGTAGCCTTGAATCTGGGTTTGGTAGATTTACAGCTAGGTTTGGTGACTTTACAGGTAGGTTTAGTAGCTTTACAGTTAGGTTTGGTAGTTTTGCAGCTATGTTTAATAGCATTGCAGCTAGGTTTGGTACATTTACAGCTAGGTTTGGTGACTTTACAGCTAGGTTTGGTAGCTTTACCGTTAAATTTGGTATCTTTGCAGCTAAGTTTAGTAGCTTTGCAGCTAAATTTGGTAGATTTACAGCTATGTTTGGTCGTTTTGCAACTATGTTTAATAGCATTGCAGCTAGGTTTGGTAGGTTTACAGTTAGGTTTGATAGTTTTGCAGCTAAGTTTAGGAGCATTGCAGATAGGTTTAGTATATTTACAGCTAGGTTTAGTGGCTTTACAGCCAGGTTTGGTAGCTCTATAGTTGGGTTTGGTCGTTTTGCAGCTAAGTTTAGTAACCTTGCAGCTAGGTTTTGTAGATTTATAGTTATGTTTGGTGACTTTACAGCTAGGTTTGGTAGCTTTAGAGTTAGGTTTGATAGCTTTGCAGCTAAGTTTAGTAGCTTTGCAACTAGGTTTGGTTGATTTACAGCTAGGTTTAGTGACTTTATAGCTAGGTTTCGTAGCCTTACAGTTAGGTTTGGTAGCTTTGCAGCTAAGCTGGTAGTGAGGTAGTAATGCAGGTAAGTATAAGTCTCACTGGAGAGGAGAGATAACTAGTTATAGCCAGAGCCTAATTTCTTTCGTGTTGCCTCGCTATTTTATATGATTTCTGGAGTCCCCATCTGCGGATGTCGCATAGTACGACCTTCATGATTGGCGATTACCAAGAAAGAACGCGGAAATGCAGATACTATATAATAGCTTCATATGATTGGTTAATGAAAATTAAAGTTAATAAAATTGCTAATATCAAATAGTACGAGCTTTCAGATTGACGCTAGCAATTTATTTGAATCAAGGTGGACTTCATGTGTATTATTTCCGAGAATTCTAATTATTTCATGACTCTTGTAATAGTCGCAGCTGTCAATGAAGTGTACAGCTAGGTTTAGTGGCTTTACAGCCAGGTTTGGTAGCTCTATAGTTGGGTTTGGTCGTTTTGCAGCTAAGTTTAGTAACCTTGCAGCTAGGTTTGGTAGATTTATAGTTATGTTTGGTGACTTTACAGCTAGGTTTGGTAGCTTTAGAGTTAGGTTTGGTAGCTTTGCAGCTAAGTTTAGTAGCTTTGCAACTAGGTTTGGTTGATTTACAGCTAGGTTTAGTGACTTTATAGCTAGGTTTCGTAGCCTTACAGTTAGGTTTGGTAGCTTTGCAGCTAAGCTGGTAGTGAGGTAGTAATGCAGGTAAGTATAAGTCTCACTGGAGAGGAGAGATAACTAGTTATAGCCAGAGCCTAATTTCTTTCGTGTTGCCTCGCTATTTTATATGATTTCTGGAGTCCGCATCTGCGGATGTCGCATAGTACGACCTTCATGATTGGCGATTACCAAGAAAGAACGCGGAAATGCAGATACTATATAATAGCTTCATATGATTGGTTAATGAAAATTAAAGTTAATAAAATTGCTAATATCATATAGTACGAGCTTTCAGATTGACCCTTGTAATTTATTTGAATCAACGTGGACTCGACTTCATGTGGATTATTTCCGAGAATTCTAATTATTTCATGATTCTTGTAATTGTCGCAGCTGTCAATGAAGTGTACGCAGAGCGTATCCGAGAATTGGACTGTAATGTTATAATAGTATTAGATTTATGAAAATCGCAGCTGCCAATCAACTCCACGTGGACTTTTTTCGAAGATCGGGCCAGCTTATTATTGTATGGCGTATGTATGTAGCAACCGTTACGACCATCATTGAACCATGTATGATTTGACAGTGGATCAGAAGATGATTCGGTATCAAAACATTCTTTTTATTCTCAGTTTCCTACTGTTTGAGAAGGTCCTTTTTGATTAGTTCAGTTAATTAATTTTGAAATTTAAGATTGTACTACATACGTTTGGAAAACAAAATAAAATTTAGTAAGCTAGAAAACGTGGAAAAGAACTTATTCCTTACGTTCGAAATGTAATGTTGCAGGCCAATGATGAGTAAGAGTAAGAGAACAGAGGACTCTATGGTGGTCAATAAGAAATAGGCGAGATAGGTTAGCAAGTCGCCTTCTCAGGCACGAAAGTCTATTCAGAGACATATTAGAGACAGAAACAGAAGTTAGGAGAGGTACAGGTAGACCTAGATTAGATCACATTTAAGGATATGGGTTGCTCTATTTTTAGGGAAATGCGAAGAATAGAGCAGGATAGGAAAGAGTGGAGGTGAGTGTCCAACCAGTCTTAGGACTCACGACCTTATGGTGATGATGATGATTTCTAATTTCAAAAATCAATATTTTCAGATTTCAAACCATATCTCCAGATATTCTATCGTTTACCGTATAAAAATTTCGTATAAGTAGTTATTTTTAATACTGAATTAAATACATATAAATAACGAGATAAAACTGTAACAAGCAAAAACCTTATTAAGTACATTTGGTTTAATTGTGGGTATTGTATAGTAGCGAGTCTTATCACAAGTATAAATCGTATACGTTTCCACTCACTTTAATGAACCAAATTTCTATCAGTTGATTAACGTAAAGCTCCAAGCAACGCCAATTCCTTGTAACGGTTCACGTTCGTAATGTGAGATTTTGATTTGATAGCATTCACGCAAGACAGCGTTTAAAGTCTTTATTATGTTTATAGCAGTACTTTATAAATAACAACTTAACGAATTAATTAAGGTGAAACAAAACGAAACATTGTCAATGTTTTAAGCTTAACGGAATCAGTTCAGTCACGAAACGACCTTTTGCATTCTGTAATGGATTCAATTATGGGTAAATTATTACAGCATGCCTCCTTTTTAATCAAAGATTAGGAATCGTTTTACAAAGATCTACTTTAATGCCTGAACGTATGCCTTCATTGCACATTCTTTAAAGCAATAAAGCTCCTTTTGTGCCAACCTTACGAGTGAATTCACTTTGAGATCGTTTATCTTTAAACGTTCTTTAAAATCTGTACACTTTTTGATAACAAATACACTAACATCAGGTTGATCAAGGATGTAGATATGACATGTATGTTCAGTTTTTTTATTTTAGTATTGGCAGGTATCAAATAAAATACTTTTCTATTAAGCGATTTTCATAAAAATAGGATCGTTTGAAATAAATTCTTTGACTCAACAACCTGTAAATATTTTTTTAATTAAATTATTATAGGATNATTGTAAGTGTTGCCTTGGTATTTAAATGATATTAACACCAAAAGACACTGAAGTATATTTGCTGTGTAAAAAAAGTGATTGTATTTGTAGAACAATTAGTGAGTAATTATTTTATATTTTATTATTGTTTGTCTTCGTAATTTTATTTCTTAACTACCTCAACCTGCTCTATATATATTCTTCTCTTAACAATAACATACCTAATTGCCTGCACACTTATCTGTTGTTATACACATTCTTTTGTGAAATACTACAAACGGCAAGGTGAACGCCATCTGTAATACAATGCTACATTTAGTGAAATTCAATTTACTCAACAAAGTCCATTTACATAGATGAGTACAACCTTTTAGAGCACAAACGGTTCTGCACTTTGATTTTGCACGAAATGGAAATTTGGCTAGTTCCATATTATATATATTATAGGATTTTCCAGTCGACTGAGTGTCACAAAATTTTCCGATTTTCCCGAAAACAGAATGCTGTTAAATCGATTTTTTACCCTAATAAATCTCCTGGCTGTGGATTTCTCCATATTTCCTAAACACGTCGTCTAGAAATCATTTATATAGGTATAGGTACATATATTATGCACAAATATAATCAAAAACTTATCGAATATTATTTTAGCATGATTATTAGGCACTTATTATTATTATTTAAGAGTGATAGTTTGTTAAAGAGTCAAATCAATATATTTTCAAAAGCCAGTTTGACTATAAATCCTGTTCAAAATTTGTTAATGTAAAATTCTCAGAAACAAGACAGGTTAATTCTGGAAACATGAGAGTCTGGCCAGGCATTCGCATACCTGCTGTGACGTACATTTCAACCTTCGTATTAATTGAAAGTTCACCAGGTACTTGATCCATTTTTAGTAGATCGGCGAGCTGCATATAGCGTGTTTTCCTGAAAATGCGACCTACCTCGAAAATAAGCCCTAGAGCATTTTTCAGAAGTAAAATTAATATATGATCGAATCTTACTAGGGTCAATTGAAAAGTCCCCGGCCTGACACATAGATGGCGGCACCAGAACTAAATCCATATGATTTTTATAGCTAGGTTTCGTAGCCTTACAGTTAGGTTTGGTAGCTTTGCAGCTAAGCTGGTAGTGAGGTAGTAATGCAGGTAAGTATAAGTCTCACTGGAGAGGAGAGATAACTAGTTATAGCCAGAGCCTAATTTCTTTCGTGTTGCCTCGCTATTTTATATGATTTCTGGAGTCCGCATCTGCGGATGTCGCATAGTACGACCTTCATGATTGCGATTACCAAGAAAGAACGCGGAAATGCAGATACTATATAATAGCTTCATATGATTGGTTAATGAAAATTAAAGTTAATAAAATTGCTAATATCAAATAGTACGAGCTTTGCAGCTAAGTTTAGTAGCTTTGCAACTAGGTTTGGTTGATTTACAGCTAGGTTTAGTGACTTTATAGCTAGGTTTCGTAGCCTTACAGTTAGGTTTGGTAGCTTTGCAGCTAAGCTGGTAGTGAGGTAGTAATGCAGGTAAGTATAAGTCTCACTGGAGAGGAGAGATAACTAGTTATAGCCAGAGCCTAATTTCTTTCGTGTTGCCTCGCTATTTTATATGATTTCTGGAGTCCCCATCTGCGGATGTCGCATAGTACGACCTTCATGATTGGCGATTACCAAGAAAGAACGCGGAAATGCAGATACTATATAATAGCTTCATATGATTGGTTAATGAAAATTAAAGTTAATAAAATTGCTAATATCAAATAGTACGAGCTTT
>NW_020438877.1:643285-682289 GCF_000699045.2 Agrilus planipennis | reverse complement strand
AGGATAATGCCTAGTTCCCTCCCATATACCTGTTTTTAATTAGGGTTAAAATTTTCGGTATGTCGAATTCCCTCCTAATTATACATCAATTGCCTCCCAACGGCGGCGGACCTTGAGTGCTAATTGCCACTATAAAGTCATAAAGAGTTGTTTAAATAATACAGCCTCACATCACATATTAAACTTAATATTATTCATATATTATAGACACCACAATAACAATAAGAATTTTATCAGACTACCCTTCTGTTGGTCAAATACAAGACAAACTAAAACTTATAAAGTTTTTCTGGATAATTGCACCAAAAAGCTAGACGCACACGAATTTCCAAACATTGAATTTGTTAAGGTAGTGGGAAACCATTTTAAAATTAATAATTTTATTGGACTACCCTTCTATTGGTCAAATAAAAGATAAACTAAAACTAATAAAGTTTTTCTGGATGATTGCATCAAAAAGCTAGACGCACACGAATTTCCAAACATTGAATTTGTTAAGGTAGTGGGAAACCATTTTAAAATTAAATAAATAAACATTTCATAACTGATATGTGTTTTCTTTCTGAAATTATTTTATCTTTAATTTACTGAAGTACTGAAGTGCACTATAAATATATATTTATTTTCAATAAATAAAATCGGTAAGTAGTCGTTAGTACCCGGGAGGGAATTCGACTATCTATATTTTAACCAAAACTACCTACAAGAAGAAATTCGGCATCACCGTGTAAATGCACCTTTAGAATGTGACGACCATAATTAATTATAAATGTACATTAGATAAAACACTAAATATTTTAATCAATGGATTCACGATAACAAAATTAATCAGGGAAAAACGGATTCTGCCTAGGTAGACAGTTTTATAATACTTCAAAAATATATAAATAGGTGTTTAATAATTTAGTTATGTTCGAGTCCGAGTATGACAGAAAAAAGTTATGAATCGGCATTTATTACAAAAAACTCCCAGCGAAACACAAATTAACTAAAATTACCAATACAAACCATAAAATGAAATAAAAACTGTCTTTTAACAAAAATATGTTAGGTTGATATTCTAGCTCTAAAAATCAGCTGTTGAACGACCGCCATTTTGGTCGTTAAAAACAACCAACATTTATGAAATCATTAATTTGTTTCTTGTCTTTTGAACCTTATTATTGGTTAAGACAATTGGTGACGTAAATACCAACCCTCGTGAAATAATCTGTATAGGGTGTCCCAGTTATAATAATTAATGTTTATACCACTGATTCCTACGGGCATGTTACAACACTTTTGACTTTTGAAACAAAATAAAAAATTATAAAATGATAACAGTTTTGATGCCGACCATTTTCATTTGCTATTTATTTTTTTTTTCATTTTTTCAAAGTCTATAAGACAAATTTTACCTTAAAACATTATTGTTGATGATTATTATTGATGTTATTGTTTATGTTTGGTAGTTACGGATCAGCCGGAGAAAATACACTCGGGTTAAGGCCCATTAGATGACTGAACATGTTCGACAAGTTACGTATCTATCACAATCGAAAATCCCATGATCGTAAACTGAAGTGGACCTAATGTGGCCCATAACGTCGAGTATTATATGCAGACCTACTTTGACCATTCACATGTGTTAAACGTTAGTTTTGCCTGGCAGGGCTCATTAACCCCACGTGGAGTAATACAAGGATGTGTCCAGAGGAACCAAGTTGGTTATTTTGTTTTCATTAAATGTAAAAAGCTAAATATTGATATAACCTCGTATAATTACACTGCTGGAAGAGACTGGAATAAATACACATAATGTCGTAGTTTCTAACAGGTTGTTCAGTTTGCTTTGAATTATTATAAATGGGACACCCTGTATATGCATATGTTTGGATATAAACTCGATTATAGATCACACTTTATTTATAAGTCTGTCTATTTTCCTAGTACATTCGAGTCTATAAAAACGCTTTTGTTCGTTATTTATTTCCTCCCCCTTCGCATTTATCTAAGCTTACAAATTCACCATGCGCCATCAGATATGTGTATGCATTTCCAATTAATTATAGTGCTCTCGAGCCCTCCATCGTCACCGCCCAACTCCACTTGCTCTTCTCCCGTTTCCATCACCGTCAGCGTGTCGAAACGCGGTGGACAAAATAAAAAAGTATTTACACAATGGACACTTCGGGTGTCTCTGCAAGTGTTTTATAGCACGACAAACACGGGCCAATCGGATCCCCATTGGCTCGGTGACTGATGTAAGCCTGCACGCGGGTGATGCCTTTCAGTTTTAGCGATAAGTTTAGGGTTTTAGGATCGATTCCATGTTGCATTCGCGCACATCTATCTACTTTATTATCCTTCCGAAATTAAAAACTGGGGTGCGTATTAATTCTCATCTCGATTTATCATGTTCATCTAAATGTGATGAAAATGCGGTGGAACAAATGAGACTGATATCTATTTCTGAAGTTGCATTATAGATGTAGTTGTTTACGCATACGCATTGGTATAATAACCGAGTTGACGATGATTAAACGTCATAATCATAATGGCGTCAGTCCTAAGACTGGTTAGACATGCCTCCACTCTTTCCTATCTTGAGCTAATCTTCGCATTTCCCTAAAACTAGAACCCACATCCTTAACTATCTGCGAACAGTAATCTGCTCTAGGTCTACCTCTACTCCTCTTAACTCCTATTTCTGCCTCTTATATGTCTCTGACTAGACCTTCATGCCTGAGAAGGTGTCCTACTAACCTATCTTGTCTTATTGCCTTCCATAGAGTCCTCTTTTCTCTTACTCTTTCTAATACCTCTTCAATTCTAACCTTCTCTATCCTCATCATTCGCCTGTAATGCTTCTAATCTTTTCTTTTCCGCCGCGCCTACTGTCCATGCTTCGCACCCGTACAGCGCCATGCTCTAAACATACATCTTAAACAATCCTATGTATTTGTAGGGTAGAGTGAACAATGATTTTTTTAAAAAATTGACATATAAGTAGGAGATATATATTTTTATCGTTTTAATCTTTTGGTAACGCCTTTTCTCTTCCGTTTCTTTTTCAATCATTTCTACAATAAAATCTTATTGTTATACGTATATTATTTATATCACTTGATGTCTCATTTAAAAAGTTTAGTTCAAATTAGCTCAAGGATATTGTCATGCACAATAATGGATGTAATGAAATCAATGTAGCTATTGTCACGTATAGACAATCCACCATGCGTAAAGAAACGTTAAGGGTGGCCTATACTGAGTTGCCGAGATTACTTACGCTAGTATAACAAAGAAGGCTATAATTCTCTGGAGCCTACATTCTAGAATGGAATCTTTCTAGAACAGGTCCAGCTCCAGTTGCCGCGTGGAGGGAAAGGGAACAGTTCTAGTTGCGATGCGATAGAAGGGACCCTTTGTAAACTAAGGTATGTATCTGGGTATATTCTAGTAGGTAACAATTTCGCCTTACATTACGTCGCGTTTTAACAAAAAGCTCGCAACCCAAGTAAGTCAAAACATATTGTTTTGAAACAAATTTACGTCGAGCTCCGTCGTTTTGAATCAACTCGTCACATTAGGGCGGTGGATCGTTCGCGCATTTGAATAATTACGGTAGAAAACAGAGTTGTGCCGTCACGTGAGCCTTCTATGTTTGACAGGCTATAAAACACTCTAACTGACGCACCAGTGAATGGTCTCCGTATATATCCATTTACTGAACAAATATATTTGCCTTCCCACTGTTTAATGTAGTGAGAGAGTTGGCGTAATTAGATGGGGTAACAATCCACCCAAGGGTAGCAGGAGACTGCCCCAGTTCCAATTATTAACCAGAAAAGTGCTTGTGACAGAGCCAAATGGAAATTTTAAGAACACAGATTGAAATTTAGAATAAAATTACCACGTGTTTGACGTTTTTAGTTATTAGTTAAGTCAATTAAAATGACTTTAAGTAATTCTAAATTGGTTAATTGGTCAATGTGACCGTTAGAGAAGTCGGTTTTAATCTAATTTCGAACAGCTTTTGTAGTGCACGTATGTGTGTGCTTTCTGGTGTTCCCAAAATTAACTCGACAATTGGGATGTGACATGTGGGCGCGGCCTAATGAAGATGGCTGTCCATACATTGCATCAGTATTATAGAAAGAATTGCATATTTTGATTTTTAATTTTTCTAATGATAAATTTAAAAACAATTTTTGATTGGGCTAATGCAAATTCAAGCTCAAGAAGTGTTGTGGAAGCCGAAAAACTTTTGAAAGCTGGCCACATGATAAAATGTGGAAAAAATGTTGATAAAACAAGTGATACCGGTGAGGTTAACTTAACGAGTTATTGCATTTCATTTTTATTCTCCAAAAATATCTGAAACTATGTCCACTATTGTAGTTAAAATTTGAAAAGTCTCAATTCCTGTCAAAGTACTCATCTCAGCATCACTATTAATAATATTCACAAATCTAGGTAAGAGAAAGTCGCTTGATACTTGCACTTCAACATATCGCATTGATGGCGTTAGAGGACATTCCATAAATTTTCACCGTTTGATGAGTTATGATCTAATTCTTCTGATACTAAATATTTTTCCTGCTTCTCCATTAATTCTTCAATTTTTTTACGTCGATTAATTTTTCGAGACTATTATCTATTTTGACATTAGGTAAGCTATTAGACGGGACAGCATTCCTTTTCAGTTTTCTGCGTTTTACTGCAACATCTTTAAAAATTAACGCATAAATTTTAGCATCACATTGGAGTTATAAAGTGAGGTTAAGTATACAACATTTTCGATTATTACTTACACGGAAAAATGTAATGTTTTTTAAAATGAAATGAGAAAACTCTTGTACATGAACTGACATTTTTAATTTTTAAAACTCTTTTCCAAGCTTTAATTTGATCGATTTTCTCAAGATTACCAAATACATTTGTGATAGTTACGACCCGTTGCACCGTAGGAAAACTATGAAATATAATATCTTATCGACTTGTACAACCTTTTAGAGCACAAACGGTTCTGCACTTTGATTTTGCACGAAATGGAAATTTGGCTAGTTCCATATTATATAAAATATTAATAATCACAATTTGCAAAATAACACAGTACACAATAGCTGTTTATTACAATGCAATGCTTAGGCAGTTAAAATTTCTGCCACCAGGTGCCGTATGTCAAATCCCAATAAGTAGGTGATAACTTCTCGCTTTTTGTTAATGTTTAGGTACTTTAAGGTGTTAGACAACGGGCATTGTTTAGTTTACATTTCATCCGTGTGTAGCTGCTTGGTATTTATCGCAATTTGAACTTATTAGATTTATTTTACCCACGTAGCCAAAACACGTCCAGGACCGGCTTCGGATTGTATGTTGTGGCTTTATTAAAATCTGTTTTGACCATATATACAATGCTATACTTACCATACGATTTCTTATTATATCTTATCGACCCACTTCAAAATTCCGCACTTATTTCTGTCACATTTTAAACGATTTGCGATGTTGCTGTCGTGTGACATGGTACATTGGACTTCCGTTCTATATTTCATAAGAAATCATTGTAGCACGTCAACTCATCGTCAGTTTTCTATTAATTACAGCGGTTTCATAATAAGAAAACTGATACCGGTCTTCTCCTATAAGAGCAAAATACATTTCCGATTGACAATTATCCTATGGCATATTAAGGGAGATGGAGTGGTAGTTATCTGTACGTTCCTTTGCAAACAAGGAAATGCAATTAGCGGTATTGGATGCGGCATTTATTATTCATTTGGCGAGTGGCGGAAGACAACGCGGCGGCAACGTGGTGTTTTATTAAAGGTAAACATCGGCGGCGTTGCTTGCATTTATCGTGTTTTGTCAGCGTGAGTATTTGAAGGCGCGCCGCAGTAGCAGTAGTCGACGGTTGTTGGCGTCGCCGCTACGAACGACAAAAGCCTGCAATCCTCCGATTGTACTGGGAGTGTAGGTAGGTTTTAAAGCGCCCGTCGCAGTCGTCGCAGCAGTTGTCGACTCTACTGCTCGCGAGCTTTCCGGTAATCTGCCAGCGACATCCATTTTCATTTAAGAATTACATAAGGAAAGAACACCTGGAGAGCTATACCTAAATACATATGCTCATAACTACACTTTGTTCAGTAGATTATGAGGACGAAACATAACAACCTTAATGGAAACAATGATTTCCTTTTGGTAAGAATAGAAAGAAAAAACTTAAATGTAAACTTAAAGTCTTTAATTGCATGTTCACAATTACGTTAATGTTTCAATGCATACGAAATTTGTTAAGGTTGAGATCATTGTATTATGACCATTTTGTATTGTGGCGGAAAAATGCATTCTCCTACTAATATCTGGTTTTACCCTTAATTGCTTTCTCTCGGACTCTATACTGCTTAATTCTACGTATTTCTATAAACTACTGTCTTTACCCTCTCTCTCACTACTTTTCCTTTTAGAACATTCTATCAAATTTACTAACAACCCTGTCCTATAAATACGCCCAAAAATTCATACCTATATACACAAACACATACGGCTGAAGAGGCCCTAACCGAGCGGCATGGCCTAGAGGTCTAGACCATTGCTTAGCATTCGGGAGGACGCCGGTTCGATTCTGGGTCCGTCTGCCTTGGTCCAAGTTTTTCTGTGGTTTCCTTGGATCACTTAGGCAAATACTGAGGCAGTAATATTCCACAGATAATCTTTCACTCTCTTCTGTCTTCATTTCGTCCGTCTCATCTTTCTCACCCGAACCACCATCCACCCATTCCCACGATTCCTGAAAGCAGGCTGAATAGGGCCTTCCGCCCTACCTTCCGGTGTAGTCTGAAGGGACTGCCCGCCCACTAGCATTACTGGCTGGTGGGAATGAAACACCCAAAAGTTTTTTTTTTTTGCTGAAGAGGCCCTTAACTGGTCCTAGAACGGCCTAAGGTAGAGGGGTTTTAGTCGGTAGGTCCGAGAACTTCTTCCTCGGGAATCCGACACTACCCAGTCGTACGGACGGCTGGGTGTCTTTTGAAGATTTCCCCTCTTCCACGAAAACATAAAAAAAACATATCTTTACACAGTCTCCCGTCTACCGCTATTACTACCATTCGTAAGTGTTTTTGCTATTCTGTTTTATTATTGTTCTTTGTTATTGTTGTTGTTATCTTGTTCTTTTTGTCAGTTTGCTCTCATATGTATGTTTCATTCTCCTTGTGCCTTTTTATTACTTGTATTTTCGTTTGTTATTGTTGGATATAAATTGTTATTTGTTATTGTAAGTGTTGCCTTGGTATTTAAATGATATTAACACCAAAAGACACTGAAGTATATTTGCTGTGTAAAAAAAGTGATTGTATTTGTAGAACAATTAGTGAGTAATTATTTTATATTTTATTATTGTTTGTCTTCGTAATTTTATTTCTTAACTACCTCAACCTGCTCTATATATATTCTTCTCTTAACAATAACATACCTAATTGCCTGCACACTTATCTGTTGTTATACACATTCTTTTGTGAAATACTACAAACGGCAAGGTGAACGCCATCTGTAATACAATGCTACATTTAGTGAAATTCAATTTACTCAACAAAGTCCATTTACATAGATGAATATATATTTGCTGAACTGAATCCACGATGTATATCACCATACGTGATAGGCACGTTACTAAAATCGAACAAACAAGTTCATGCTGGTCAATATTGTGTTGAAACTGATAGACGTGGATCTCGATTTCGATCTTGTGCTATAGATGGCGTTTATTCCACATTACAGGATTGTACACTGCCGGCAGTTACAATTGTAGGATTTCATAAAACGTTGGGTCAAGGTAGCAGTTACAGTTGGTCTGTGTTCTGTCGAGTCTTTTTGCGATGCGCTCATAAGATCCAATAAGATCGAAATTGCAATCCACGCCTGGTACTCAACAAAATACTGACCACCGTAAACTACATCGTTTCGTTATTTTGAATTTTATTTCTAAATATGAATAACTGTATTACTTATACGTTTCTGTAATTGCTCTTAACAATTCAATTTCAAATACTAACTGCATTACCTCTATGACTGTTATTTATTCCTAATTGCAAATTACGCTGGCTTTCTTCGGTTTCTGATGACCTTATGATGATGAGTACTTTCTTGTTGGTACCCTACCTTAATCTATCAACCTTACTGATCTTTCTACAATACAATTTCCAAGACTACAAGCAGTTCCGATAAGTCTTCTACATTTCTTGAAATTTTAACTTCTACATTGGTTTAATTCCATTTTTCACTTCTAGTCTTCATTTCAGTTTTATTATTAAATATTTTTACCGTTTGCTATTATTTTATTATATCGTTTTCTCTATCGACACAACACGAAGAAGCTAAATTACTAACTGTTAAGACAGCAGGTAATAGTTGGTCTGTGTTCTGTCGGAGCTGCTTGCAACGCGCTGATGAGATCCAAAAAGATCGAAATCGCGATCCGTATCTGGCAGTTTCGACAGAATACAGACCACTTCGAATTATTTTATTCCACTAACTGTTTAGATGTTTTAATTGGTACCAACCCCGGTTTTCAGTGCCTATTCTAAAATTAATCTGTTTTTTTTAAACAAGTTTCTCTTTTTCCATAATATTCAACTCCAGCTTTCGTTGTTATACCTCTATAAATATTAATTTACATCAGGACCGGACAACCTTAATAAAATTAAAAATTAATTAAACCGGTTGTGATTAAAAAAGACGTTATTTGGTACTGCCTGTGCATGTGTGTTTATTTAAAAGTCACCACTGGCTGCACAACTCCCAACGCTCGCTGACAATTAAACCAGATCTGGAGAGAGCAATGGAAAACTTTTTTTCAACAAAGTTTATAAATTCTTATCACCGAATTGTTCAAAGAATACAACTTTGCTACAGCTTCCAAACCAATTTTGATGACATCGTCAGCTTCAGCGAAGTCACACCAAGAGCGGTTCCAGAACATATGTTTGAAGTGGAAGTTAGAATGTATTATACATAGAAATCGAAGCCTAATTGGTAGCAAAAGAATATTTTCTTTACCAGAAACAACATCTGCGTTTCACCTTTAATGTACTTCTCATGGATAGATTTTTAGTTAGGTAGGTACTTACTATAAAGGAGGAGTTATAGAAGGCTTTAAACAAAATGGAAGTGGTATTGACAAAACAGAATTGTATGAAAATAAATAAAAGTAAGACAAAAATACTGGTATGCAAGGGAAGAAAAAGTAGAGAAAGAGCGAATATATAAAGATAGAAGACGAAAGATTAGAAGAAGTGGCTGATTTTAGGTAACTAGGAAGTCAGGTAAATAAAGACGGGATATAAAGCAAGGGATAGCGCAGGGTTGAGTCGTTTTCAATAAAAAGAAGTCACTTTTATGCTCGCGAACGGTAAATTTAGAAATTCGTAATATTACATTACGTATCGAGGGAAGAAACAGGGTTATTTCAGACTGCATGTGAGACAACCCTGTTTCTTCCAGAGGTACGTAGCTATACTATTTTTTGTCATGTTTGTGCGGAAAGCTCGTTATTAAATTGATAGTTGGCGAAATAAGAGTAAATGATTTAAAGGTTAGAAAGACATTGTCATTGAACAACTGATTACTGCGCATGCCCATAAACTTCAGCGAATGCGCTCAAAAGATTAATTTCATTTCCTCTCGATTAAAACACGGCTGAAAAAAGGCCATTTCTTCCCTGTTTCATAGCATGCAAAACGAGCTTTCCGCGCTAACATGACGCGCGGCGGAAAAGAAAAGGTTACAAGCGTTCGAAATGTTGTGTTACCGGCGAGTGATAAGGATAGAGAAGGTTTATAATGAAGAGGTATTAGAAAAAATAAGAGAACAGAGGACTATGGAAATCAATAAGAAATAGGCAAGATAGGCAGATAGAACTCCTTCTCAGGCAGTCTAGTCATAGACATATTAGGGGCAGAAACGGGAGTTAATTTAAATAAACACATTTGTTTGTAGACATTATTCAAAAATATGATATTGGGATCGGTCAAATGGGCATACACCATCTGGTGGCAAAATTTATAACTCGAATGAGGGAAAAATTTACACAGGAACTGTGCACGCAAATTGTAAAATTGTTATTAAATAAACATTTACTGTAATACACTTACTGAAATATAACTGCACAGATATAACCAAAAATTAATTTAGCACTATTGGGATCGGTCAAATGGGCATACACCATCTGGTGGCAAAATTTATAACTCGAATGAGGGAAAAATTTACATAGGAACTGTGCACGCAAATTGTAAAATTGTTTATTAAAATAATAAAACACGTTAAAAAAGTAAAAAATTTTTTGATGATGGAGTCGACGAAGTTTTCTTCTAAAGTTAAATCAAATAAAAAGTTAATATGTTCAGTGAAAAGCTGCAATAGCACTTCAGACATAGATCTTCACTCTTCACCTACATTAACTACTTTCCAATAAAAACTAACCGTTTTATATATGTAAAAAATATATTCGGAAAATTAGAGAAAAAAGTAAACTAATAGAAGCTTGGATGAAAGCAGTAGGTATCAAAGAAGTGAATTCCGGAATAAAAATTTGTTCACGTCATTTTAATGCACATGATTATATTTCAGCAAGTATTTACCATCAGCCATAACCTTAATATTTAAAACTAGAATCATACTAAAATTATAAAGTGAGAAATTATTTATTCCTGTGTAATTGATTTAACACAATTCTAATGATACGATATAAGTATTTTGAGGTTAAGAACCTACCTGCTGCAATACAACAAAGTTGCAATAATGTGTTTGCAACGTTCTCTTAAATCGGCTTTGCACGTGCAAGTCATTGATATGATATTGCTTAAATCACCTAGAATCACCTCACCAATTATATAACGATAAATTTTCCCTAATCGGCGCCATGTTTTTAGGCTCCTCTCATTTGACGGGTCCCAATAGTCCACTATCAATTTTCAATAGCTGTGGGTGTTCATGAAAAGCTAAGAATTGGATACCTAGCAATTTTTGCAATAGTATAGAAGTGCAGTACATTAGCTGTGTAATACATTCTTAATAAAAGCCTAGATAGGATTACTTAAATATATTATTTGTATGCAGCTGTAACAAAAAACAGAACTAACTATGCACGTATCTTTGGGAAGTAGAAACTAGTTTGCATCCATTTTGCATGACAATTAGTTTTGGCCGCCTGCCCGAAAGAGTTGAAGCAGAAAATTTAGCCGGCATTTACATCACATATGTAAATGAGCGATCAAACGTTAACTATCTTAACAGCCTTCAATCAAAGCTTTGAAAACTCAAATTAACCGTAAGTTTGCCAAAAAGTTTCATGTTACTTCTCTAACTCACCTTCTCTCCCTCGAACTACATTATTTCATTTCGTGTAAATTTGAAGTTAGATAAATTTTTGTTCCTGGCAGTGCTTTTCTGTAAAAATGCTTCTAATGGCATTAATATTTTTTATAGAACTGATGGACTCATGATAACGAGATCAGAATCAATGAGCAAGAATTGATATATCGCGTTATTGGCATTATGTCGAATCTACTGCGAATTGTAGTATTTCAAAATGTTTACCTTGCAAAGTTATCTACTTGCCAAACAGAATTTTCGACGCAGCTTATACACCAGTGACAAATTAAGAATCGAATATAGAAGTAATATATGCTATCATCACTGAACTACATCGTCTATGTATTGACGTGGTATACGACAATTCGTACAAATGTCTTCAGGAATTTTTTTACATCGTCTTCATTATCATAGGGTTGTCAGTACTAAAACTGGCTGAATACGCACCTTCACACTTTCCTATCATTCTATCCTGAGCTACTCTTTGTCTTACCTACCCTAAAATTAAAATATCCCACATCATTAACTATTTGTGAACAGTAATCTTATCTAATATACCTGTAAGGAGCCCTTCATGTCTGACAAGGTATCCTATCAATCTATTTCGCTTATTTCTTATTGACTTCCAAAGCGCCCCCTGTCCAAGTTCAACAAATGCAATTTAAAGTGTTTGAAGGATGTTACATTCGTTCAAATGATTTGGGAATTTTCAGAAAAGTAGGTGATACTTTCCGATAGACGTAGTTGAAAAAATGTATTTCACATGTTCACCAAATTATGCATTTTCGCATATGTTGAACGAAAACAATTCAGTATGTAGGTATCTACTGCTGCATCTTCAAAACAAAAGAAAACTGTTCTTAAGTATAAAGCTTACTATGTTAAAGTTCTAAAACGATCTTGTTCACCTTTTAGATTTAGCACATCTTCGAAAATGAATTGAAAATCAATAACGATGTTATTGCTTCAATCAAGAACTGGCCATTATTACTAATGAGTTGCCATTAAGTGAAATAGCCACATCGGAGTTCCTAAATTTGAAACAATTTCATCAATTCCGTTTTAACTTACGAGTAGCCACTACGCATAAAATACATGCAACGTGTCCTTCTCTTAAATACTCCAGAAACTAAACCAACATCACCCAACGTGACTTAATCAAATACGTTAGAAGAATGGCCGTTAATAGTAAATACCAAAAACGGCGTATGATTTTGACACATGATAATATAATAAGATGATACTAATTGTAACATGAATTGAATATGTATTTAAATAGTTCAAAATAATGGGGATAACAACTTCCAATGATAAATAATTAATAATATGTATAATTAAAACATTAAAAGCCACGTAGCAATACTAAGACAGCACAATTAAAATTTACTAAATGAAATAGTTTTTGCAATTTTTCTATGTAGTTGTCTGACTGTTGTTAAATATAAGTATAATCAACATAAAGTCGTCAGCCCTAAAATTGGTTGAACAGTATTTGCGAACAGTAAGGTAATATAGGTCTACCTCTACCCCTCCTAACTTTCATTTTTGCCATTAATATCTCTCTGACTAGACCTTCATGCCTAAGAAGGTGTCCTATACTAACCTATCTCGCCTGTTTCTTATTAACTTCCTCTGTTGTCCTATTCTTTTTAATACCTCTTCAGTTTTAGCCTTCTCTATCCACGGTATGTTAAAGGTGTATGTTTGGAGGTTCTAAATTAACCGTTCGCGAGCAAAGAAGTCACTTTTTTTTATTGAAGGCGACTCGACCCTGGACTATCCCTACTACTCATTCCGTCCTGACTTATCTGGCTTTTTAGATACCTAAAATCGACCACTTCTTCTAATTTTTCATCTCCTGTCATTATATTCGCTCTTTCTCTACTTTTTCTTCCCTTGCATACCAGTATTTTTGTTTTACTTTTATTTATTTTCATACAGTACTCTTTTGTCAGTATACCGCATCCATTTTATTTAAAGGTATCATATCAGTTGCAAACTTAAGCATACTAATCTTTGGCTCTGTTTATCTATCCCTACGGTTGTACTGTCTTTAATGATGTGGATCGCGTCTTCGATGTATAGATTAAAAAGTAGCGGTGACAGTGTGCATCCCTGTCTGACTCCCTTCCTAATATTTACTTCTCTACGTTGCAACCCCAGCTCTATAACTGCCTGTTGCTCTTTATGCAAAGTATCAAGTATAAGTATAAGTACTCAAAAGTAAGTTTCATTAGAAATTTCAATGAAATTCTTGGGCACGAAATATTACATTTTTGTTCAATTTCGTACTTCTTCAGATTTATAATGTATGAAGAGAAAACAGAATGAATTTTTAGTCAAGCTTTCATGGTTGATAGGCACCACCATGTGAAGATTCTAAATCGGCTTTAGATTCACCATTTACTTTGTCGCACGTTTGCTTTAACTCCGTTTTCTACGCTCTTAGAGCCTTTAAAGTTCGTATCTTTATGACAAATTAAATGAAGCGCCATTAACGTAATGGTTTCGTTTTAAAATAAATTAATCACGAAATGTATGATGCCAGGGATTACAGCTTGATCCTCCTTACAGTCGTCCATTTCGTTTTCGTCGTCAAATAGCTTTTGATTCTTCTCCTTTATCACGTTAAGTGCAAATGGAAATTTTAGGCGGAAGTAAATTATGAAACTTCCTGTCCTCGGGTACGCACAGGCTTTTAAAATAAGATATAAAAAATTATTGATTCTCTCTACCTCTGAAAGTTTTCCAATTTTAAACAATTTAAATGAAAACCATCGCATATCAAGTTCTCCAAGATGCTCTTTAAAGTAAATAAAATATCATTTATCGTTAAATAAAGCCTAGCGAATTCTATAGCTATTTGATAATCTTCTCGACAACATCCACCTGAGTATTGCCCGATGAGTCTTGCCTTGAAGATTAAGTGAAGCACCTCGTGCCATCTAACAGTGGGAACTTCAATAATTGATGAAGCAAAAGGGCATTCCGTTGCTTCCGAAGATAGCTCTTTCTCTTGTTTCCAAAAGGTAATACTAACAAAAAATTAGTTATAAAAATGAAGCTGTTTGACTAATCATCATGAAAACTAATTAAATTTTATGTTCTAGTTACTTAATATATTGACTGGAGGAAGTATGGGCCAAGAATTGCGACCCGACCTACTACCTTAACATGTTCTAATCAAATTGTTTGTAAGCTAATTAGGGGCTTAGCTTCAGTTAAGTATATGAAAACTCGAAACTAACGGGATAGCTAACGATGGAGCAACGGTTCTGAGATTGGAGCATGCATTAGAATATTATTTTTACATATCTTCTGTTTTCTAAACCATGTAAACAACATGCACAGAAAGAAAGAAATAATGAAATATTCTCAATTTTTACCCACTACACACTACCTCAATATTTCATATTAAAACTAACTCACTTCGGGAAGATTTCTACGTTGTATGTAAAAGAAATAATGATATCAATAAAATATATCTAACATCGTGCCTCAGATATTCTAATTAAATGAAAATCATAATACCATAGGAATATAGGCCGTCATGTTTACAGTGTATGTGGATGTTCATTTTCAGTTAGAAAGCAAGACACATGATCAACAATCGACTCCATATTTTCGTAATGTACTCGCAATATAAATGTAATAAGGTTTGCCTCTCGCACATGAAGGCCCATTAGATTTTGAAATAATTATACAATATCCAGTATAAGGATTATTAAATTCTTGACTGGTAATGAGAAACGCTACTATAAGCAGTAAATTTTATTAAAATAAGTGGCGATATTTTACTGGTATCCTGATACCGATCAAGTTACTGCACTGCAGTTTCCACCACAAATATCAAAAATACAATCTAAATTATGTATTATTATTCTGTTATTTCAGTAATTGGTATGGTTTATGTTTATTATACAGGGTGTAATAGAAATAAGTGTAGAGCTTTGGAGGGTGTAAACTAGATGCAAAAAGAAATCGTGTGGTGAGTACAGCAGCCTTGTTAAGAGCAAAATTTGTTTAATGAAAACCACAACAAATTACATTTCGAAGCCGGTCCTATGCGTGAATTGCAACGTAGGTGTGTACTGTTCGTTTCAGTACAAATATTGCAAAATTATTTAAAATGCCTCGCTAAAATTTAAGAATATGTTTTATTTAAAAGCATATTTAGCCAAAAATAATAACAAGTGAATTAACTTAACGTTCGACACACCTATAAAACTTTTGCTTTGTTTTCTATTATTAATTTTCTACATTTTTGTTTTAAGAAATTGCTAAACATTTTCGTCTAGTATTGTACAGTTCTAACCGATCTCTTAAGACCGCCCATAGAGAGCTCTGCTCATTCAAGTTTGTTCCAACTATTTCTGTCTTGCTTACGCCTAGTGTGTATTCTTTCTATCTATTCAAACAAATTGAAATGGGCTGTACTAAGATAATAAATCTAGAGCTACTACGATGTGGAATGTATAGTTATCGAACGTCCAAGATAAAGAAACAATTTTACTCTATATATAACATTTACAAGGTTAGTACGATATGAATTAAGGAATACTTGTGTTCATAGCTGATAGTATACACTGTTATGGAAATTATACACTTCACCAAGTATTAAGAACCCAAAAGAATAAAATGAAGGTTACGTAAACATTAGTAGGCAAAATGAATAGGAAAATATTTCCACACCACCAGGCGCGTTACCTTTTTTGTGGTTCGCCAATAGCCCTAGCATCCCATTAAAAAAAAATTAATTGGAGCAACACAACTAGGCATACTTACACACGTACGTGCTTTAAACAATTGTTCGAAATTAGAACCCTGTGCTAGAAGACAGACTTCCAAGCGTTTACCAAACTTTTCTGAGTCACCCAAAAACATCGAACATTTAACGTATTTCATTTGCAGCGATCATAAAGCGGCAGCACAGTTCATTAAGGTCGTATAGTACAGCTGATACACGCACTGTATCATACAATCCCATACAAGAAATCGAATCCGCCGTCCAGAAAACTGCTCGTCAAAAATCTCACGCACTTCTCTTGCAATGTGAGGGGGGTTCATCATGTGGAACAAAGAAGTTAAAAAAATAAATCATGACTTCCTCCATCCGTGGTAAAATAATCAATGTGGTCAATAATGTAATGTTGTAATTTTAACATAGTGCTTAATTTCATTTTTAATATGGAATTAGATGAACTTAAATCTTCATCGATTTAATAACATGATTAAAACCAAAACTTCCAAAAATTTCCAGTTTCACAAAAATTGTGAGCCAAACGGATGGTAAGACCGGAACAAAACAAACACAAATAAATGACAATTAATAATTAATAAAGGTTAAGATATATTGTAAAAACAAGAGAACTGCCAAACATCTAACATATGCTTTCCGTAAGCGTTACCTGCTTACAGTATTTCAAAATAGCAATTTTAGTTCCATCGGTTGCTACTAATAGGTTAGCTTCCGATGCTTCTTAAAATGACTTATATTGGATGTATTCACCAGATGGCAGACTAATCGCAACTACTTCGTCAGCTGTCTTTCTCTCTCTCTCTCTCTCTGTCTCTCGTTGCGAGCGGTAATTAAAAGGGAGAGAGATGTCCACTAACAGATTTCCAGCGTTGCCTGACCCTGGGAAATTTCCCTAGACCTAGGGAAATTAGAACCAGCTTAAGCAAAAGGAGGACTTTTATTTAATTTACAATATAATTTAATTTTTGTGCCAAATGAATTCTTGCATTTTTAATGGTTATTTGCACGTTTCTTCTTCAAATTTCTTCAAATATATGTAACCAACGAAAACAAATTGTCTTTTTTTTTGCCCCAAATTATTTTTTGATTCAACATTCTTTTTTCACCATATAAATCTCCGGGAAAATATAAGGAAATTTCGATAAAACAAAGGAATAAAAGAATTCAACGGGAAACTCTGATTGCCGCGCGATAAGGAACTTTGTTTCAAAAATTAAAGAATAGATACATGAACCGAGTAAATGCCAATGTGAAATGCTTTAAAGAAAAAAGATTTCAAAACACTTCTTTTTTAATTAGATTCAGAAAATACCTCATATTATATTGTATGTTATATTGTACCTAGACATATGTACGTACATGTACAATATGAGAATAACTATATACAGCATATTTTTGGAACTATCCAGCTCAAGCCCTTTGGTTTTCGAATTAAGACAGAAATCGTCCTAGATAATACGCCGTTATCCTTTCCGTAATTACGCACACCTCTTTGGTAACAGCGTGTGGGCTGCACGTTGAAGATAAAGGGTTTCGCAACCTACGCTTTCTAGCATTGGTTCCAATTAGAAGCATAAGGGCTGGTGTCACCCCTGACGCAAAATGTCACAACCTACAGCATAAACTCTCTCGACCTCTTATTTCGCACAGTAAAGAGCCAGGTAATGTCTAGAGAAGTGTTGGGGTTTGCCTTGAACTCCGAGTAGTCTCGAACGAACGTGCAAAAAAGGGAGGCGGATTTAATGAGTCTAAGTGAAACAGAAGTTGAACAATTCATTGTTGTCTAATTAATTTATTCTATTGTTTTCTGATCAATAGAATAAGAAATAAAAGTATCTAGGGTGATTGAAAAAAATGTTTTTATTTTTTTTTAACAGACTCAATACTTAAAAATGTAGGGATGAGTTACAATTATTTATTTTATATAAAAAGCAACAGGCAGTTATCGAACTGGGGCTGCAGCATAGAGAAGTAGATATTAGGAAGGGAGTCAGATAAGGATGCAAACTGCCACCGCTATTTTTAATCTATACATCGAAGATGCGATCAACGTCATTAAAGACAGTACAACTGTTGGGATAGATATACAGGGGCAAAAATTTAGTATGCTTAGATTTGCAGATGATATAGCAGTATTAGCATCTAGCAAGGAGGAGTTAGAGATAGCTTTAAATAAAATGGAAGCGATATTGACAAAACAGTACTGTATGAAAATAAATAAGGGAAAGAGCGAATATAAATATAGGAGACGAAAAATGAGAAGAAATGGCTGATTTTAGGTATCTAGGAAGTCAGATAAGTCAGGAAGGAAGGAGTAGTAGGGATATAAAGCAGAGGATAACGCATGGTCGAGTCGTTTTCAATAAAAAGAAGTCACTTCTGTGCTCGCGAACAGTTAATTTAGATATTTGAAAAAAGTTGTTAAGGGTGTATGTTTGGAGTGCGGCACTGTATGGGTGCGGCGGAAAAGAAAAGGTTAGAAGCGTTCGACATGTTGTGTTACAGGCGATTGATGAGGATACCGTGGATAGAGAAGGTTAGAAAGGAGAGGTATTAGAAAGAATAGGAAAACAGAGGACTCTATGCAAGTCAAAAAGAAATACGCGAGATAGGTTAGTAGGACACCTTCTCAGGCATGAAGGTCTAGCCAGAGACATATTAGTGGCAGAAACGGGAGTTGGGAGGGGTAGAGGTAGACCTAGATTAGATATACTATTTGCAAATTGTTAAGGATGTGGGTTGTTCTAATTTTAGGGAAATGCGCAGATTAGTTCAGAATAGGAAAGAGTGGAGGTACGTATCCAACCTGTCTTAGGATTGACGACCTTATGATGATGATGATGAGACCTAATAGTTAAAAGTACTTATGAGATAAACTCTGGTTCACGGAGAGCTCATAATATTGATTTTTACTGATAACGTATTGGCCTTTTTACTTTTCCATATGGATAAAAACACCAGCGGAACCAAGTCCATTGAATAGAGCATAAAATTTTCTGTAAGAAAGTTTGGATGCATTTATTCCTTAAGGTAACAGTTCTTTAGTGTATTATTTTGAAGGTTTAGGAATATATTTATGATTAAAGCGTTTAGCAACATCGATTCCATTGTATTAGTTAATGTTCCTTTACTACTCTTAATCATTACTTAATTTTTTATCAATGCTATTGGTTTTCGCTGTCATGGTTTAAACAACAAATAAAACGCGTCTTTTTTAAAGTTAAAATTTCTCGCAGGTTAACAACTCTTGAAACCTGTTAATCTTTCAATTTAGGTAATCCGCCTTTTATTTGGTTTGTCTCAGATTTTCCGTGAGGACGCCTGCGCCCTGTCTTTCTAAAGGCCGCTGTCGCTTTTGTTCTTTTGCTGAAAGTGTCGAGAATTGAGGGCATCATCAACTTCTAGAAACTAAAAGTGGCGCAAACTTTTAAACGTACACTTAGTACCACAGCTCCATTTTAAATTTAACGTTGTTAATGGGGAAGAAACCGAACGGGTTAGAATACAAAATGGAGGTAAAAGTATTGCATAAGTCACGAATTAATTCTATACATTTAGGAAAAGTTAAGGGTAGTTTTGCTGTTAAAGAATATTTCATACAAATAACAAACATTTAACCTTTTTAGAACAAAATTCATACTCAATTTGTTTGACACGTAAATAACAACATTTCACAAAATTTTACTAAAATAAACAATTTATTACAAAACCCTTTGTCAAGTTTAGATAAATGTAGTGAATATTTTACGGAAATGGTGGTTTATTGTACATAAAGGTTCGATTTAAGGGAGAAGAGGAATTTAAACATGTTTAGAGATGATGAACCTTTTAAATCTATATGATCACTTTATTTTAATTCTAACGATTTAGCATCATTTAGTTTTGAACCTTTTCCCGAATTCAGTATGTGATATTTCAAATTTAATGTTAAACATTAAAAATAAAATTTCATCCCCACCAACTGTCAATGCTGTTGGGCCGACAATCCCTTCGGTCTGCGCCAGAGGGTAAGGCAAAAGGTCTTCTTCAGCATCCTTTTAGGGATCGTGGGAACGAATGCGTAGGTACTGGGATGAAATGAGATGTAATAAATGAAGAGAGAAAAGAAGTGAAAGATTATTTATGGATTGTATTATTACTGCTCCAGCATTTGTCTAAGTAATCCAAAGAAACTACAGAAAATCTTTGACTAGTGTGGACCTCGATAAAAATTTTCAGAAACATAGGAAATGCTTCTCGGTGCTCATATAGTACTGACAATTGAGAAATATAGCGATAGAGAAATAGTGCGCATGCACACATTCCTTGTATTAGACAGGGAGCTGGTGAAATGTGCGGTTCTTCAATTTTATAACGTATGCCTTTTTGGGGGTTGATAATTTTCCGGTCGTAGTGAAGATTAAATTTTATTTAATAAAACACTGTTTTCCGTGCCATCAAATTACACCTCTTTGTAAGGTTAAATAGCTAATAGTACTTAAAGGCATGCCCGAAGAGCTCGAATAGTCGAATGTAAAATTATGTAAAATTCCTGTTTTTAAATCGTATGTCAATGAAAGGAAGGAAGTTTTAGTTATAAAACCGTTGTGAAAAAGTTGGCAATCCTATCGCTGGCACAAGTGTTGAAAAACCAACTGTAAACTACCTCAAACAAAAATGAAAATTTCACTCATGTCCACGAAAGGTGTTTGCCAATTTTTTCATTATAACTAAAATTTCCATTATTTTCATTGGCATGCAAATTCAAAACACGAAATCTTATACATATTATTATTTTTTACAAGTACACTCAACCGTTTGAGCCCCTTGGGTTGTTGTGGATTGCGTGCCTTTCAGTACGAGGCTTTAAATCACCTTTAACAATCGTAAGTTAAAGGCATGCAATGGGATGACGCAGAAAAACACAATATTTTCTAAAAAGAAAATTTTAATTTTCACTGTGATCGGAATGTGTGCATCGATTATGAACCTTCTACTATTACCAACCCTCAAAAAGGCATGCTTTAGAAAATCGAAAAAAATTCACCTTTCTTCAGCTCCCAGGCTACATCTTCAACACATCCCTTCAATTTATAAAATAAGGCTAAAGAGAGATCAGCATAAGTAGCCGGTAAGTATGAAACATAAAAATTTAAAAGTGCAAGGGTTATTTTAACCGAACTGAAGCCGGAGGTAATAAGCACTATTGTTATGTCACTATCTCTCTCGTTCCGATTGTCCTATATGGGTGCAAATTCCAGTTTCTATAGTCATAGTTTACTGGTTGAAGCGTAATGGGGAAAAACACGCATGTGCGTAACATATCGCATTTACGGTTAACCTTAAATTTTACTTCAAAGATGCTTATATAAACAATATCTTTTGATAGTTGCTTTAAAAAACTAAATAAACATAATATTCAAGATTCGACTTCTCGCCTGTAGTTTTTAGGCTTATCCAACTAAAGAAATAAATATAAAGTTAATAAAATATAAACCACGTGGTGTACACATCAACGTTCTCAATTTAAAAAAATAAAATAAGATTAAATGAATTATTTATCCTTTATCGTTGGCTCTAAATTAAAATATGAGAGTTTAGGGGGTTAAAACTTAACAGGAATAAAACCACGTATAGTTAACCTAAAAGTACACTTTAAATAATAACTTTTAATAGTTGCTTAAAAAAACGAAATAAATAAATATTGTTCCAATAATTAATGGTGGAGTTAACATAGCATATATAGGTATGGAAAAGCAGTTGTGATGTTTTATTGTGTACATTAATGTACGACATGTCTGTTTTGTTCCACAAATTATTCTGAACAAATAAAGTGGATTACGACGTCCAAGATAACACCATATTCACGAAGGGATAATTATGCCTCGTTCACGGTAAGCATCACAAATTGCTAGCCAATCAAACACAAGGTAGACTATTTTACATAGCGTGCCCCACCAAACGATAAATGATACGTGATTCTCTTACCACCTGATACGAAACAAGGCTTTAATAAGCGTACGAAAAAATTGTTTAATAAAATGGAAGCGGTATTGACAAAAGAGTATTGCATGAAAATGAATAATGTAAAACAAAAATACTGGTATGCAGGAGAAGAAAATGTAAGGAAAGAGCGAATATAAAGATAGGAGACGAAAAATTAGAAGATGAGGCTGATTTTCGATATTGAGGAAGAAGAAGCAGTAGAGATATAAAACAGGGTTTGGTCGCCTTCAATAACAGAAAGTCACTTCCATGCTCGCGAATGATTAATTTGGAAATTCTACAAAGATAGTTAAAGGTGTTTATGTCTGGAGCGCGGCGCTGTACTGGTGCGAAACATGGACGGTGAGCTCGGCGGAATAGAAAAGTTAGAAGCGTTCAAAATGTGATGTTACAAGCCAATGATGAGGATACTATGGGTAGAGAAGGTTAGAAATAAAGAGGTATTAGAAATAATAAGAGTACAGAGGACTCTTTGGAAGTCAATGTGAAATAGGAGAGATAGATTGGTAGGATGCTTTCTGAGGTATGCAGGGTTGGTTGGAGACATATTGGCAGCAGAAAGGAGTTATAAGATTAGATTACTCTTTGCAAGTAGTTAAGGATTTGGGACATTTTAATTTTAAATAATGCGAAAATTAGCCCTGGATTGGAAAGAGTACAGGTGCGTTCCAACCACTCTCAGGACTGACATTATGATGATGAAGAAAATCAAAAGTATATCGGACAAACATAGACACGTATAGGGTTCACATGAAATTAAAGGCAAGGCAAAATATTCGCCAGCAAAGGCTTCAAATTGCATTAATTGAACTAATATTACTTACTTCGTAGTTTGTACGTAAAAGGTGGTTGAAGATATTTATACGAATTACGAATTTCCCTGCACACGCCACATCGTATTTTTGAAAAGATCATGCCGCCTTTTCATGTTGCATATATTAGAATATTCCTACGTTCAGCTTTCAATTCGCAGCAAGCATATACAGTCATAGTGTATAAATACAGGGTGTAGTTGAAATAAGAGTTGAGCTCGCAGTTGAATTAAATGTTTGTATGTCCGAAAGTTCGCCGTTTTTGTTTTATGTACAGAAATATGTCATTCCACTTGTATTAAATCACGTAGAGAAATGCGAGAACGCAACGTTGCAGGTCAGGTCAGTGAACCCCTGTTATTATTATTACCGATATAAGGAACTGTTCAGGAGGAAACAGAGGTTTAGATTCAACCAGGAAACACCTACTCGAACATTATTTCTTGATTTCATAGAAGACAACTCCCAAAGTGATACATGTGATAGTGTGGTGAATTCTAAAGAAATGGTTGCTGCATTCTTATCATTTGCAGCGGGTTCAGATCATCGGGGTTGAGTACTGCGGTTTGGTACACGCGCTACTTCATACAACCTCATACAAAGAATGGAATATACCATCCATGAAACTGCTTGATAAGAAACTCACGCACTGGTCTTGCAATGTGAGGGGGTACATCAACAACTTCGGCTGAAAATCAGTTTAAAGCAGGGCGTTCACTCGCTACAAATAATAAAGATGTAGCAACTGACAATGTTCCCTGCTATTTCGCGTGTGCTACTGTGGTGGTTGTCTTCTATGAAATGAAGAAGTGTCATATCACATCATTGTAACAACTGTTCCACAGCAACATACTGGCCTACTCCAATGATTGATGTTGTATTGCTGATTTAATTGATTGAATTGTATATCGATTGAATAAATACAGGGTTAAAGTAAATGTTAAAAAAATAAATAACCACACCAGGTTGATTGTAATAAATACATTGATAAATGAATCGCACATAATATTATTTAATATATAATAAACAATACAAAAGAAATACAACACGGATCCTGCTAATTAGGAACTGATTAAATGCGGTGTTTCATTTTCGTAATTCCTTAACAGGGTCGGAATTGCATTTGCCTTTACTTGTAAGTATGTTTTCCTCGAAAAGGTGGAACTTTTGGACTTATAAACACGTACTTGCATGCTCCGCACTTATTTCTTTTATACCCTGTATATAACGAAGCTTGTATAATAAAAAAAAAGTACCATACGTACGTAGTTTATTAAATTGCGTTGTAGCAGCGAAGTTTTATTCGTTTAGAACGTTAATCGGACTGCATGTAGTTGTCATGTGAGCAAATACGAGTATGTACGTTTGTTATATATGAATGTTCCGTAGTCACCATGGGCTGAAAATATAATGCTCGCGTATTCAAAGCGAATTTAAATTAGTTGGAGAGTAAATTTTGGGGAAACGCCCACTTAAAGAAGAAAATAACGAGGCAAAATTATCATCATTGTGAGATTTGAAATAATAATAGCGCTTCGAGTAAGTCGCCCTTCTACCTACATGTGTACCTATATTCAATCAATATGCAATATTGGGAATCAGTAAATACGACGTGGTTCTGAACAACAGAGAGTTTTTCAACTATATCATGGAAAACTATACATACGAGGGCGGTTCAAAATAAGTACCCGAGTTTGAAGACAGAGGACGTTCCTCAGGGCAGTTGGTGCTATTATCGTGTGCTGCCATCTATTAAACGACGCCAAAACAAATTACAGACTGACTGATAGGTTAGTTTGGATTTGGCAGCCATTCGACTGAGACGTGTTTCGTGATTTTCGCTAAGATATAAAAAGAGCAGTAGCGTTCGGTAACTTGCTTTTTGTTTTTGGATGGGAAAAAATACGAGGAAAATAAGGATGCTGTTTATGGGGACACTTCACCATCTATGACCACAGTCAGATATTGGGCTTCAACGAATTTAAACGTGGGCGAACATCCGTTTTTGATGAAGAGCGACCAGGACACCCAGCCGAGGAAATCATTGAAAAAGTCCACGATATGATTCGATGAACGAAAGTGCGCGAAGTAATAAAGGCCGTAGGTGTGTCAACCGGAACGGCAATTAATATTTTACAATTTTACATGATAAGCTGACGATGAAAAATTGTCGGTCAGGTAGGTGCCGCGATTGCTCACGGTGGACAACAAGCGGCTGCGGCTGTTAAGCAATTTAAGCGAGATCCGAAGAACTTTTTACGTCGACTTGTCACCGTTGATAAAACCTGGATTAATCATTACACACCAGAAACCAAGCAACATTCAAAACAATGGATTTCTCCTGGTTAATCAGCTCCAAAGAAAACGAAGACGGTCCCATCGGCAAGAAAGGTCATAGCGACGATTTTTTGGCATGCGAAGGACATCATCCTCATGGATTTTTTAGAAAAAGGAAGAACGATCATTGTACAATACTAATACTACAGTGAGTTATTGGACCGCTTCGACTAAAAATTGAAGGAGACACGGCCGCGTTTTAAAAAAAGAAGGTGCTTTTTCACCACGATAACACACCAACACATTCATTCGCCGTTATTTTTACCAAATTACATGAATTGCATTATGAATTGCTGCTGCACCCCTCGTACTCACCCGATCTTGCTGCTTGAGATTTCTTGTTCCCTAACATGAAAAAATGGCTCGCAGGAAAAAAAATTTAGCTCAAACGAGGAAGTCATCGCCGAAATAGGGGCGTATTTTGGAAAGTTCGACAAATCCTATTTTAAAAAAGGGGTTAAAAAAATGGCAGGAACGTTGGGAGAAGTGTATCTTTCTAAAAGGGAACTATGTTGAAAAATAAATAAAATTTTTTTTTGAAGAAATGGTGTCTTCATTTACGTCTACACGGGTACTTATTGAACCGCCGTCGTACATAAGGGAGTCCAATATCCGTATACAAAGGCTGTGAGGAAAATTTAATAAAATTGTAAGGAGCGCTGGGATGACTGAATTCAAGGGCATCAATTTGACTTGACAATAACACAAACTAGTCCCTTAAATTATTCGTTACTTATCTGACTCTGTATCTATAAACGCTTACGTATTTGACACAGTATTTACATAACCTTGTATTCGTTCTATATTCGTATCGTTTATTTCTACAGACTGTAATAAAAATAAAAATAAGTGCGGGACTTGCAAGAAGTGATAGAGTACCATAAAACAAGAAAATTAAATAGGTATCTCTATGTCTGAATGTTTACCCTTTTCGAGAAAAACGTAGTCGAAAGAACAGGTAAATTCAGTTCCGGCCCTGGTTTAGAAATATGACTCGCAACGTCGCACTCAATCAACTGGTAATTACCAAGTATCAGTGTAGTATTTGTTTTGTATTTCTTGGGCAGTCATTTATCAATATGCAGTACAATAAACTAATTTAGGAATATAACATCAATCATTAGTAGACAGATTTTCTTATTACGAAGTCACGTAAATATCGTTCTGTAGTTTCAAATTCAAACTGATCGCCTAATCGATATATTGATTTTGTCACACACATGGTCGTAATAGCAATATCGGAAAGTAAATAACATATATTGTCATTTATGGACATTTACTGCCAAATGTAATACTTGTATATTTATGTATTTGGTATCAGACAAGAATGTATCTTTAAATATTCATCATCATCATCATCATAAGGTCGTCAGTCCTAAGACTGGTTGGACACGTACCTCCAGTCTTTCCTATCCTGAGCTAAACTTCGCATTTCCCTAAAACTAGAACAACCAACATCCTTAACTATTTGCGAACAGTAATCTAATCTAGGTCTACCTCTACCCCTCCTAACTCATGTTTCTGCCTCTAATATGTCTCTGACTAGACCTTCATGCCTGAGAAGGTGTCCTACCAACTTATCTCGTCTATTTTTTTTTAAATGTCATTTTCTTATTCGTTCCTCTTTTATACATAGACTATCTGGTAATTTTATTGAGGTGGAAAATTTAAAACTTTTTCCGAGTGTTTTTGACGCTCCGGCGTTTTATATATACATATAATATAAACGCTAGATGGAGAAACGTCTGTTGTAGTTAGGAGGTACCGACTGTAAATTGTTAAAATTCTCTGGAATAGAAAGGAACAAAAGGGACGCCTGATTCCGGGAGCACAACAAGAGATAATTATGAGTAAGAGAGGCCTAACCGCTTCTTTTTTTCTTCCAAGTTTTTCATACGAGATTTTCCGGACTTTAGAGCGACTTAAAAAATTAGTTCTCTCTTTTACAAACTTGTCCATTGTTAATGATCCTGGAGTTTTACTTGAGAAGCGAAAATTAAACTGAATTGCTCTTCAACGTTGTACCTACACACAATCGAGAAAGGAACAGAGGGTTGCTTAAAAATAAATTATGTCGAATGTAATGGGGTCAATGTAGGAATAAAACTTTTATACAACAAACGAATTATTTAGAAAGACAAAAACGTCAATAAACGTAAAAAGGGAGGCTACAGTTAGTGGTCTATTAGCGGAGCTATAAAAAAATTAGCAGCTGAATAAAAATTACTAATTTATACTTTAAAATTCCTTAATTATATTAGTGCAAAATAATAATAGTAAGATAGTTTGTAAATATGTTTAGCTGCATACTAAACACTTTCATCCGATCACCAATCAAAATGATATAAATAATTTAATATTAACTAGACTGGTTTATTTATTATTACTCATTTTCGTTTTTTTTTTGTCTATAAAAGATCGGTAAAGCACTAAAATTATTTCAAAAATATAAAGTTCAGAAGTTAATTTTTCAAATTATAGAAAAGTTCCGTCAAGTTTACCGTCAAAATGTATTAATAAAAGTTGAGAAATACACTGTCTAATCAGCATTATGCAATCTATTAAAGATAAGATCTAGAGTGCATCTCGTGATAGCACAACAACGTAGGGGGTGTAAAAACTATGCACAAAATGTACCCCAGTGAATGAGCTGTCAATGATTAAAATCACTCGCCAGATTGGCGGCTGCGTTACCTTATCGTCCTTCTTTAACGCAGACATCAAATAACGAACACACGTACCTACTCGCGACCTTCACAGCAGCTGCTACGCACACAAGTCTATTACATTCTGTAGTTACCGTTCGAATGGAAAAGTTACTGTTACTACCATAAAATACAAAAATAAGTTTATTTTAAAAATTTAATCAAAAAAGTAATGTATATACGCACGTAGAATATACGGTCACATATGGACGGAGCAGTGGGAGTACAATGGCGGTATTATACAAGAAGTGTGGTACCGCATCAAAGGGGTAAGGTTGGTACTGAAAAACTAGTTTTGAGAATCCAAGTAATTGTACGGCAAACAGAGATTTCGCGTCGTGCTAATGAGATCTAATACGATTAAAATTGCGCCAAGAACTCCTACCGCTTTAAGAAGTTCCTGGTCAGCAATTTATCATAATCGCCAGTTATGGATGTTATGGATCACGATTTTCATCTTCTAACAGAAGCTTGGATGAAAGTAGTAGGTATCAAAGAAGTGAATTCCGGAATAAAAATTTGTTCACGTCATTTTAATGCACATGATTATATTTCAGCAAGTATTTACCATCAACTCTAACCTTAATATTTAAAACTAGAATCATACTAAAATTATAAAGTGAGAAATTATTTATTCCTGTGTAATTGATTTAACACAATTCTAATGATACGATATAAGTATTTTGAGGTTAAGGACCTACCTGCTGCAATACAAGAAAGTTGCAATAATGTGTTTGCAACGTTCTCTTAAATCGGCTTTGCACGTGCAAGTCATTGATACGATATTGCTTAAATCACCCAGAATCACCTCACCAATTATATAACGTGAATCACTTTTTAAATCCGAAGTTTGTAAAAAGTAGGCAGTAAACTTGATGGAATTTGAAGGCTAGCTTCCGGATTTGTTATTTCCGAATTTTATAATGTAATTGGCATTAAAAACACGCTCACTGTAATGTCCTGTCTTGATTTAGACGGGCTACGCGCCTGATTAAATTTGCGTAGTTAGTTAGATGAAATGATAAGAACACAAACTTGGTTTATCGGTTTATTGGTTTAACAAACTTGGTTGTGCTTGGTTCTTAATCAGTAATTTACTGGTATAAGAACTGAATTTCAATTAACTGGTTTAAAAGATGAATTAATATTTACTGGGTTAAGTGATGAATCAATATTCTACTGGTATAACTGAATTATCAATATTCTACTGGTGTAACTAAAGAATCAATATTCTCTATATAGTACATGTCTAAGTATTTAAAACAACTGTCATAAAGCTATACGTCATAAATTAACAAAACTGCCTGTCTATCAAAGGCTCAAAGGCACAGCAGGAACACTTGCACTTATTTGCGAAACCATCCCTATTTATTGGTATCCAGCAGACGAAAGATTTCTAAACGTGAATATTAAATATGATAATAAGATCTGTACAAACTAACAACTATACAATTTAGAAGGATGTCTAAATAGTTACTATTACATGTTTTACTTTCTCTCAGCTTCTGTACTTGTCGCCAGATAGCTAAAATTAGATCGCGTCCCTTCTGCGTCTTCCACTTAGAAATGATGTTTATGATGGAAATGTGTAGGGCCTTAGAACATCAAGATAACACGATTGCGAAGTTGTAAAATTTGAACAATAAAGCCTGGGACCGGTGTAGAGGATGGAATTTGTTTAAAAGGCCAGAATCTGATTGCAGGGATACTGATTTATTAGTGATAACCTGCCCGTCCTTGGGTACCCTTATAATTCATTTAAGGCTCTTTACGTATTGTGGACCCGTATTCGGGACCTTTGCTCTTAAAAGTCCTTCCACCCCTTCCACCATTTCCACTTTAATCTCGTCCTCGCGTTACACAGAAGGCGTGCATACATACACATAAATAAATACCCTTACAAAGCGGGCACTTATCTAATGAGTTCGGATACAAATCCTTTTCATTCTTCAAGCGAATTTCCAGTTATCCGGACCGAGGATCTGTGGCGAAGCACATTTACATGTTAATGCATGAAACAAAGAGAGGGCGTCCGAAGTGGTGGGGTGACTATAAGATTTACTGGCCTGATAAAGGGGTGCTGATATCTTCGTGTATTAGCGGGGTGGCTAATCTCAAGTACCCCTTGACTCCTCAACGACCCCCTGGCGTGTTAGGCGTATTTTCATTTAAGGTAAATGACTCTCCCTTCTTTCTGTACTACTGGATCTGTTTCTAATACACTTTAGAACGAATTACATTTTTGTCACTGATTAAAGTAAACTAATGGCATTTATATTATAGTAGCAAGGGATAAAAGCCATATTTCGATTCTCACATTGACACGTTTACGTAATGAAATGTGAACAGCCTATTGATGAGGATCTTGCGCAAAAAAGTGAATCTTATGAGTCATCTAAATTACACTATGCAGCGCTGACATAACAGGACGGTAAAACTAGACTTTGCTCCTCTTCCCAATTTGTGTTATACTTCGTTTAGTTTCTGTAGCGATGTGACCTTCATTTTGACCGACGCAAAGTAGAAAAGAACAACACTAGGCCAGAAAAGAAAGGAGATAACTCTCGGCCAAACTCTTAACCGGTGAGGACTGTATAATCCGTACAATACTACACGGAAAAATTGACCATTTTATCCACTAGAATTGCATTGCTCAAAGGTGCTGTTATTGGTACCATTTACTACTGAAAATATCAACGAGATGTTTATTTATATTTGAAGACATATTAAAGGCTTTAAGACTTATTTTCGACTCGCGCTACTATTCATGATTGAACAAAACTTTTGGCAGGTACTGTATGAAAAAGTATGTTTAATGAACAAGAGTCGAGAGTATAATGAGCTTTTTTCTTCCTGCCTACGATTTTTCCAGCGCGCATCCAAGACATTGGAAGGGGCACATTGCTAGAGAAAGTAAATGAAGTATACGTAATTTAAGGACGATCCCTCTTGCGTTTTGCGATGAATTCCACAACTTTTTTCGGTTTTACGACCTACCTTCTCTATAAAAGTTTCACTGCCAATATAAATACGAAGCAAATGACACACTGACCCCGTTCACAACAATAAAAAGCAGCCGATTATGGTATGTTCTATTGGCGTGGACGTCTGGCCAAAAGCTAATGCATTATATACATACATACACACATACATATATATAATGTTGGATCAAGGATCGTAAATTCATCGGTTTTATTCACGTTGGTCTGACGCCCATTGCCCAACCCAAGCTCTTTCCCGTTGCCCTGCTTTGTACTACTGCCCTCATGTAAATAAATCGATCCCTTTTTCGCCTGGACCAAGCCTCCCGCTCTTTTGTGCTCCGATCCCAAATTTTCCTTTAACTGAAAAACTTTTCTCGATCGTAAACATGAAAATTTCGTTCGAGCTGCTTTTGAATAAGTTACAAATTTTCAAAGGGTATGCGCTCGGGGTATTATAATGCATATAAAGGGGGTGACCGTACGACTTAAGGGAACTTTGTATAAGTCAACGCGAGTTTTGCAAGGTTTACGCCGAAGATTTATAGTGCAATCCCATGTGGATTTTTCTTTCATGTTAAGAAAAATCGCCGTGCTACTACCTTTAAAATATTCCTCATTGATACGAAATGTGCTGTGCTGTGTAGCCAGTAAAGAATTTACTGTTCATAATTTTATTTCTAATAAAGGCTATTAATTTCTTAGCCAACAATTTTTAGAAACTAAGATGACTATATACTGCCTCTATACCTACTTTGACATTAATTATTAAATTGATTTCTGCTATAGGCTAAGTAAGTAGCTCGCCTGCAAAACGCGAACGGCCCATCTTGGGCAACATTCTAAAATGGAAAATGGTGACGTCCACGGTTTATTTCGATTTATTACATTGTCGATTAGAAAATCACACTATATACAAAAATTGTTAAAAAGATTTCATATTAGTCAGGTTGTCCAAAACAAAATTCTGGAATTAATTTTTGAAAATTGGTGGGTTCTGATTTATAAGAAATTCCTGGTTTGACTAGCACAAAAAAAATGTTTATATATAATAGAGGCGAATTCTAGAACTTACAATTTGGTTATAAACTTCATATAAATTTCCTCAAATAGAATGTTTGCATAATAGCAACTGTTTATTTGGAAAATCTTATAATGATTTAAAGTAACTAGACATATAGATTTAAAACTTAAAAAAAAACCAAAGTTCAGCATTAAAACTGTTTTAAATAATGTACAGTAAAAGTTCCTTATTCGCGTTTTCATTATTCGCGGTTGAAAAGCTCCTGTATTCGCGGCTAAAAATTTCATTATTCGCGGATGCAATCGGTAAACAGAAAAGGATTCGGTGTCATTTATTAAGGGAATTGACCGCCCGTGCTTAGTGTGAATTTTTCCGAAAACATGGGTTTCTATTCTAAACATTGCGCTTTAACGCTGCGAGATAAATATGGTAACAGACAAAGGTTCACATTAACTCGGTACGTTTTTGGTTTTCAATAATACGGTCATTAAAAGCTATTACAAGTGCTTAAAGTTGATGCTTCTTGTAGGACACGTATTTTCAATAGAAATTAAAAACTTAAAAAATGACCTTCTACAGACTTTAGAACAATGCTTTATCTATCTTACTACAAAATTTCAAACCTCTGTTACAAATCTTAAACTCATGATATCTAGAACCGATAGGCATGTTTTTAATCTACGGCGCGTGTACTACTCAATCCTCTTAATGTATCGGCATGTTTTGAGTTGGTACGTGTCGAAGCGGCTTTTATAAAAAATCTAACCGAGTAGAAAAGGATTCGATGTTATTTTTCAACGTATTAGCATGTTTTGAGTACTATTGGCTAGCGCTGAGGCGACTTTTATGAAAGATGAAACCGAGTGGACTAATTTCAAAATTCAAAACAAGAAAAAATCACTCTTGCCTAAAGCTGATTATAACGATTAATTTTAATTGCGAATTTATCAATACATTGATTTTATTTTGATACATATTAGTTTTATTTTGGAACAGTAGAATGTATTCCCTCTGATTCCGTACTAATTACTATTCCATACCCACGGTTTCTGTATTTGCGGAATATTTATGAAACGTATACCCCGCGAATAAAGAGCTTTTACTGTAAATAATTTGCAAGCAAACAAAAAAGTTTTTTATGAAATTACAAATCCATAAGCTGCAGCATTAAAATAATGAAACACTTACCAAAGTAAATTACAAAAATGTGTGGACAATATGCAGATGTCTTACCTGTAACAAGAAAGAAAAATGTAATTACAGGTTAATGTGAAATACAGTTGGTTACATTTTATGTAGTTAATTAAAACATAAGGTAATTATGCAAAGAAATGATTAATGTCTAGAAGTTAATCATATTAACCGAGGGTTGATTTAATAATTGCTAATAAAGTTGTGGATTAAATTTGAAATTGATAGCGGACTACGAAAAGCCCTCTAATTGTTACAGTATCACCCTTTAACTAGTACAAAACGATCAAAACATTATTATTATTTTATTTTGTCCTAGTCGCATGCAAAATTTTTGCGCATCCTATTTCGATTCGGGTTTTTGGTTTTTTCAAGCATTTGATTTTATACTGTATCAATAAATATCAGTCTTTAGAGAAGAAATGTACTGTGAATAGTGGAGTTAATCCATAAGAATGGAGAAGCAGGTGAATGTTGAATGGGATTATAAATGTTGTCTAGCTGATTAAACAAATCTGGTTGTAAGTTTTGAAAAATGCTGAAAATGCAAAAATAAGCTTCTAGTAAGGTTTGCGTCATGTATATCGGTGGCATGGATAGAAAATGTAAGGAATATAAATAGGGAGAAACCATACGGAGATTGTGAAGTAGAAATTCTGACTTGACTTAACCTAACCTAAATATTTGAATATAGAAATATTTGAATACTGACCGCGATCTACTACTTTTATTCTTGATCTTATTTACAATCATTTTTACTAAATGCTGAAACGTTTTCAGCTGATATATAGACGAGAAAGGCCTTTTTAGAATTAGTAGACGACGAAAACGTTTAATAAAATACTTTTTTTACAGTTTTTCAGGTTTTATTCTGTTTTATTGCGTTTAGTTTTGTAGTATCTATTTCCATGTGTTCTAAATTGGATAACGCCGTACATACACCCTAAACCTTTTAAACTTAGACATCATAATTTTTAATGTCTATTTTACACAACACACCGTTAAAACAATCGACTGCCTCTAAGGTAGACAGACATAAGAAAAAAACAAAGAAACAAAAAAAGGTTAAAAAGAAAAATTTAGCAGTCAAGACAAGGCCTCGTTTTTAATTAATCGGCTTTGGTAAATACGATTAATACTTGCATAGGACAAGCCTGTTCGATATGGAGAATGACAGTTTTAATTATGGTGCCGTAATTAAACGTGGGCAGAGCACAGCTCGTAATGATGTTTCGGTAAAAGTAGCTTCGTGATGTAGCCAGTCTACTGGGCAATCGTTCAAGTAAATATTGGGCATCAGTCACTTTTAATTGCAAGCAGGCCATCAACCGAAGTTGACTTTTTACGGGACAAAATATCGAATCTCGTTTCTATTGCCTTCCCGGAGTTCTGCCCAAACCAGTTTTATTTGAAATTCAATTATTTTACTTTGATAATTACAGTAAAACCAGACTTAACTGTCAAAACTGTCTGCGACGCGCTGATGAGGTCCAACAAGATCGAAATCGTGATACGCGTCTGGCAGTTTCTACAGAATATAAACCACTTCGAATTATTTTATTCAATTATGGTAACGTGCCTATCCAGTAGTGGCGAGCTACGCCGGGATTCATCATAATCCTATAATGTAGCATTGTACTACAGATGGCGTTTACCGCGCCATTTGTGGTATTTTCTAAAACGCGCTGTTATGACAGCAGGTAAAATTGGTCTGTGTTCTGACGAAACTGTCTGCGACGCGCTGATGAGATCCAACTAGATCGAAATCGCGATCCGCGTTTGACAATTTTGACAGAATACAGACCATTTCGAATTATTTTATTCGATTATGGTAACGTGCCTATCACGTAGTGGCGAGCTACGCCGGGATTCATCGTAATCCTATAATGTAGCATTGTACTACAGATGGCGTTTACCGCGCCATTTGTGGTATTTTCTAAAACGCGCTGTTGTGACAGCAGGTAAAATTGGTATGTGTTCTGACGAAACTGTCTGCGACGCACTGATGAGATCCAACTAGATCGAAATCGCGATCCACGTTTGGCAGTTTTGACAGAATACAGACCATTTCGAATTATTTTATTCGATTATGGTAACGTGCCTATCACGTAGTGGCGAGCTACGCCGGGATTCATCGTAATCCTATAATGTAGCATTGTACTACAGATGGCGTTTACCGCGCCATTTGTGGTATTTTCTAAAACGCGCTGTTGTGACAGCAGGTAAAATTGGTATGTGTTCTGACGAAACTGTCTGCGACGCACTGATGAGATCCAACTAGATCGAAATCGCGATCCACGTTTGGCAGTTTTGACAGAATACAGACCATTTCGAATTATTTTATTCGATTATGGTAACGTGCCTATCACGTAGTGGCGAGCTACGCCGGGATTCATCGTAATCCTATAATGTAGCATTGTACTACAGATGGCGTTTACCGCGCCATTTGTGGTATTTTCTAAAACGCGCTGTTGTGACAGCAGGTAAAATTGGTATGTGTTCTGACGAAACTGTCTGCGACGCACTGATGAGATCCAACTAGATCGAAATCGCGATCCACGTTTGGCAGTTTTGACAGAATACAGACCATTTCGAATTATTTTATTCGATTATGGTAACGTGCCTATCACGTAGTGGCGAGCTACGCCGGGATTCATCGTAATCCTATAATGTAGCATTGTACTACAGATGGCGTTTACCGCGCCATTTGTGGTATTTTCTAAAACGCGCTGTTGTGACAGCAGGTAAAATTGGTATTTGTTCTGACGAAACTGTCTGCGACGCACTGATGAGATCCAACTAGATCGAAATCGCGGTCCGCGTTTGGCAGTTTTGACAGAATACAGACCATTTCGAATTATTTTATTCTTTTATTGATTGTTTGTCGAAGTGTGAGTCAGTAGTTTTTCAGTTCGCCAATTAAACTGTTAAAGATCTACTTATAAGTAAGAAACTATTAGTCCAGAGGATGACGGGGTTTTTCTCAGAATACTTTCGAGCAAAATCGATTGACGTGAAATTTGGGCAGCAAGTAGAAAAGTTCAAGGGCTAGAAGTTATATAGTGCCGATGTCTGGTTTTAGCCTAGGGGTGGTTGTCACCTCTTCTAATAGATGAAAATTGGCATTCTTAACATAACTGCAGAAATCGATAGTGGGAAAAACCCTAAGCAAGACATGTTCTATACATATTTCTACATAAATCAACGCTTTCCTAGCTATTTACAATTGAAAGTTTTTTTACGAATAACGTAAGAACCATTCTTTAAAAAAAACCTTACTGCAGCAAAAGGAAGCTTTTTAACTAGCGAATCGACTACTCCTTTTTGTTTCTGTACATTAAATAGAACTAGAGACACGTATCGAATCGACATTAAATGACAGAACGATGAATTTTTTGAGAACTTAAACATCCTTATTTGTAGTACTTTAAAATAAGCTCCAGTAGAAGTCATGAGTATCAAAAACAGTGCGGTTATAGTAAAAACAAATAAAACAAAATTACTGGTATGCAAGGGAAGAAAAAGTAGGGAAAGAGCGAATATAGAGATAGGAGACGAAGGAAGTCAGATAAGTCAGGACGGAAGGAGTACTAGATATAAAGCAGAGGACAGAGCAGGGTCGATTAGCCTTCAGTAAAAAGAAGTCACTTCACGGTTTATTTAGAATATAGAAAAAGGTTGGTAAAGTAGGAGTGCGAAACATGGAAGGTGGGCGCGGCGGAAAAGAAAATACTAGAAGCGTTCGAAATGATAACACTACAGGCGAATAATGCGGATACTGTGTATAAAGAAGATTAGAAATGAAGAGGTATTAGAAAGAATATGAGAACAGAGGACTTTATGAAAGTAAATAGGAAATGGGCGAGATAGATTGGTAGGGCCCCTTCCCAGAGACATATTAGAGGCAGAAATAGGAGTTAAGAGGAGTAGAGGTAGACCTACATTAGATTACTGTTCGTAAATAGTTAAGGATGTGGATTGTTCTAGTGTTCTAGTAATAATAATAATAATACGGTTGTCTCGTTTCTCTTCAAAAAAAATGTGCAATAAAGTCAGTGGGTTTACGGTAAGAACTAGAATAAAATCCTGGTGCAATTAGCTTCATTAAGGTAATAACAATATATTCTAGGATTTAGAACGCTTTTGAATGTGTAGTTTTGAAAATAAGTTTGATTTACATTAGACAGACATTTTAAAACTTCTGAAGAAATTCCTTTTTTCTCCAATAACTAAAAAATCATGTAATATACGAAAAAAAAAATGCATAAATTGTAGGTTTTCCTTAACATTTTGATTGTTTTTTAGTTTTTCTATGATGAATATTACGTGAGATATCGTCGTTGTAAGTTTCTGTATTACTGTAGGTAGGCGAACCCAATGTCCTGTGGAAATTATAATAATAAGCGCAATTCAAGTTTTGGCTGCTAATAGAAATAATATTGTGAGCAGTATGTATTCAAACGTCACCACTGTCTCTACTCGCTTACATTTTTATTTCTTCTGAAATTTTGTCATTCAGTACACATTTCTTTGAATCTCTGCATGAAACTGACGTTTAATTTTGTTTTTCCGTAGATGGTAGCTCTCGCATCAAAATTTATTTACGTCAATTAATTCTAGTCCTCGGAGACCCGCTGAGAATCTGCCATTTTTCTTAAAAACCTGGAATTCTGTCACGTAGCTTTTGAGAAAAGAATAAGAAATACCTCCAAAATTGGAGTTTTATATGGTATTACGGCGTCAGTCTTTCGAACGCGTTAATAAACCACGGATAGAATTCATTATTCCACTCGATGGAAACGCCATTTCCGGAAATAAGGGATATAAACGTTCTCACGCCCGACAATTCTTTAATTAGAAAAATCGCAAATTAACTTGTTTGGAAAGAGCGAGATAGTTGGTTACATCCTTTACACATATTTTAATAATGAATTAATCAATTTTGGAAACTGACATTTCGAGTATGCCTTGAAAAAATTTTTTTTACCATACCCCCACCAAAAGTATTATGATTTTCCTGATTTTAAAGACGAAAACTACAACCTACAACATTATTTTGTTTTTATGGTAATTATAATGGTGTCTTTATCCATTCGGATGAAAGTTGTATCTCACTTTACTTTTATGGTCCACAACAGATTAATGTTTTATAAAACTGCAGTCGCCCAATGATTCAAAATCAGCGATGTTAACACTAAAGAACATGAAGAACTTGGTCAGCAATATATGTGGATCTCAACTTCGAATTTAGTCTCATCAGTTCATGGCTCCAATTAAGCTGCGTCGTAGATTTATTTTGACAAAGATACTCTTGTAAAGCCCTTGTCAATCACATGGAACTCAATATAGTTAGCAATAGATATTAATAGATGACGATATACTATCAACAGAGTATAATACACTAAACTATTGATTCAATTTTAAGGATTAAACATTAAAGGATTCCTTTGTCGATTATCTATTAAAATTTAAACGTGTAATGGAATTTCTACACCATTACTCATTTGATTTTAATGGTTAATACAAATAAATTCCTTTATCCTTATAGATAATACGGAAAAAAGTCAATTAACCATTAAAATGTAAGGAATAATTAAAGGTATTTGTTATTTATTATTCTTATTAATGAATTATTAAAACTAAAATTTGCTGCAATTAAACGGTAGATACAAACTAATGAATATTAAATATTTTAATGATTCCATTAACTATTAAAAAATAACTGATATTCAAATTTTATTATCCGTTTATAATAAATAGATATAATGATTCTTTATTGAGTCATTAAACCATATTGATTACAGAAGGAACTAGATTTCTGGATTCTAACCATGTCTTATGGATGAAATCATCATAAC
>NW_020438877.1:635965-642962 GCF_000699045.2 Agrilus planipennis | reverse complement strand
AAAAAAAAATTAAAAATTTTGTTTGAAGTTGTAGAAAGTAACTTGCTTATTTTAAAGAACGTAATATGTTAATTTTATAATAAAAAAGTGAATAAATAAGGCCATTTAGGACAACACAGTTAGCTTCTTTGGACAAGACGAATAAAAAACCTAGCCAAAAGCAAGTCGGACTCGCGCACCGAGAATTTCGTATAAAGTTGGAGGTACGTAAATAGTTAATCCGTCAAGAGAATCGACTCTCGAAGATTTTTTTATGCTTTTTCTATGTACGTTTTATGTTTCTTCCCAAAATCAATGTCCAAAACGAATAAATAATTACAATTAAAGAATTACATTTTTTAACTACAAATTTATGATTTTCGGATTTTTCTATTTACTTACATTGTTTCTTATCAAATTTGATTATTTTAGGGTAACAGGAAGTACCCTGTAGGTTTTCATTCTTTTGTGTCGAAGTACCCGACTGGATATTAGTTCAGTATTATGATCAGATGAGGATCAGATTTTCCGTAATACGGGCATCTGATCAGTTTCTGATCAGAGTACATACAGTACTCTATCCGTTGATCCACTGATCTGATCAGTTTCTGATCAGAGTACAGTACTCCATTCCTTGATCTACTCATCCGATCAAAAATTGATCAGCGCACGGTACTCTATCTGTTGATCCAACCATCTGATCAGAAATTGATCATAGCAGAGTGTCCTATCCCTTAATCCAGTCATCTGACCAATTTCTTATCACAATCTAATGCTACAAATTCTATTACGGTTTCGGTACAATCTTTAAATCAAGATTGTATCCGATGTTCTGAACTGGTTCATACAGAACTTTCTGTATGCAATATTGTTCGTCAAACAATGAACAAATTTATTGTTAACAATAAATTAATAATACATTAATAGTAATTATTAGTAATGTTATGACTAATTAGCATTAGATTTTAGAAACGGATCCGTCATGGATCTTAGAAACAGATCCGACATGGATCTTAGAAACAGATCCGACATGGATTTTTCAAATGGATCCTATGTTGATTACATATGGCGTGACGATTTTCCAACATACTCTGATCAATCTTCAGGCAATTCTGATCGGCATCGGATCCAATTCACTAACTAATTTCCAGTCGGATATGCGACAAGAACGGTCGTATCTTTTGACTTTTGACTTTGAATTTTTCACAGCTCGAAGAGATTGTAGATCTGAGTATTCGGTAGATATTAATTTCAACATGACACCTCCATGCGTTCCTGAGTAAAAGGGTCTTGACAGACAGTCAGACGGGCAATGAAGTGATCCTATAAGGCTTCCTTGTTTTCTTTTGGGGTGGGGAATTTAAAAAAACAGACTTTCACGTAAGCACCTATTAAAATATATCGTTTAGCATCAAGAAAATAAGATTGGTTTTGATAGCCATCCATTTTTTTTTCGGTTTGTTAAAAGATCATATAAGTCATAATAATACGCCTCGATTGGCACCCTAACGAATAAGTGGATATCACTTATAGTTCTTCTCAAAAATAATATAGAACACTCTAACTGGAAGCGTAAAGAAATGTTAAAAGTTTTGACTTCCATTTTCGGACTCCATACTTCCTGGGATATTAATAATACAATTTCAAGAGCAAGTATTAAAATCATCGAGACTAAAGAAACCAGTTCTCAGTATTCATGTGCTTTCTCTCAAGCATGATGCTAACTTCACACTGTCGTATTTTCGTTATATCACTCACAACAAAAAATATTCTTTATTGATATCCACTAGTCCTCCAAAAGTGAAAGATTCTGAAATTCTCTTTTTTCTTCTCAAGCCTAATACCTACACTGCGTTTGCAATATTCGTCTGATTTTTTGTTTATTTCTTTGCAAAATTCACTATAGCAATTACTAAAAAGTATTGTTCACTCCGAAAATCAACGTCAAAGCAAAAGCCTTTTCTTGAAATAAAAACTCTGACACAGTCTTTATTTGATCCTACATGTGTGAATTTTAACCAGTTCTTGGCTCTATACATACATAATATTTGAGAATCGGCCATTATGTGCTTTGTTTATTATAGTTTCCTATCCACCACCCCCTTCGAATAGTTAAAATATAAAACTTTTTGTTTTTCACTAACTTGTACCTATTTGTAGTAATTATTAGCAAAATATACTGAAATCTAGTACAAAGTTAGCTTTGTCATTATGAGATCAGGCTATTGAAACAGGAATGAATGTTTGTTCAAAGAGTTTTCTCCGCTGTACCTATAGGGTACAATTCAGTTCACTTCTTTCAAATATGAGTGAGGACAATCTCATAATAGGCTATACCAGCACACAAATGTCCAAAATTAAACTAAATCATGGCGCTCAAAGAGACTTATGACGGTTGAACATTGAAACAGCCACGCCAGAAGCGAATTACCAACAAATGTGCTCTTTGCCTAGGTCCTTTAATGTTGAAAATTATTATACAAAACAAGATACGCTCTGGGAATGTATGTTACAAAGTTGAGCCATCAAAGAGAACTTAGTAATTTACGTAGTAATTAAATGCTGTTTCTGCTGTAGGACATGCAGTAGGCGTAGAAGTTCATTAAAAATATTCACAAGGTTTTTTCTCAAAATCTGGTGTATTTAATAGGTAGGTAACTCCTAAAAAGGCAGGGAACATCTGCAAATATACATATCTACATTCTAGATGTTAAATGAAATATCTATGCCAGTGCATTTGGTAAATCAATACATACACACCGGTTCAAAAATCGTTACTCTCTATATAAGCCAGGACAGTACTTAATTAGAAACGTGGTCTAGTTGTTTAGAATTCAGAAGGTTCTAGTTCGATTCTATTTGTTTTTCGGTGACTTCCTTGGATAATTTAGAAAATGCTATGGTAGTAATATTCCATAGATAAAATCTTTCACTTTTCTTCTATCATATCCTCTGCGTCATATTTCTTTCTCCAGATACCACCAACCTGTTCTGACGGTTCTAAAAAAGGAAGCTGGAAAGGTTTTTCCGCTGTTTGCACCAGAACATTGGTTATAAGGACTGTCCGCCCACGCCCTTATAAGACAGTGAGAATGAAACAACCAAAAATCTTTTCAGCTAGCACATTGGTTAGGTCATAGAATTCGTAAGTACACCACTTTGATTCCGGATTCATCTGCCTGAGTTTAATTGAAAGTTTTTCTGTGGTTTCCCCGGTTCATGCAAGTAATGCTGGGATAGCGGCATTCCAGAGATCCTTGATTAGTATTGGGATCCGTCAAATGGGAGGAATCTAAAAACATGGCGCCGATTAGGGAAAATTTATCGTAGTTCCTATAGTGTACCGTGCAATTTCCAAGTTTTTAAATTACGATAAAATGATAAGTATTGACACANATTTTGACAGAATACAGACCATTTCGAATTATTTTATTCGATTATGGTAACGTGCCTATCACGTAGTGGCGAGCTACGCCGGGATTCATCGTAATCCTATAATGTAGCATTGTACTACAGATGGCGTTTACCGCGCCATTTGTGGTATTTTCTAAAACGCGCTGTTGTGACAGCAGGTAAAATTGGTATTTGTTCTGACGAAACTGTCTGCGACGCACTGATGAGATCCAACTAGATCGAAATCGCGGTCCGCGTTTGGCAGTTTTGACAGAATACAGACCATTTCGAATTATTTTATTCTTTTATTGATTGTTTGTCGAAGTGTGAGTCAGTAGTTTTTCAGTTCGCCAATTAAACTGTTAAAGATCTACTTATAAGTAAGAAACTATTAGTCCAGAGGATGACGGGGTTTTTCTCAGAATACTTTCGAGCAAAATCGATTGACGTGAAATTTGGGCAGCAAGTAGAAAAGTTCAAGGGCTAGAAGTTATATAGTGCCGATGTCTGGTTTTAGCCTAGGGGTGGTTGTCACCTCTTCTAATAGATGAAAATTGGCATTCTTAACATAACTGCAGAAATCGATAGTGGGAAAAACCCTAAGCAAGACATGTTCTATACATATTTCTACATAAATCAACGCTTTCCTAGCTATTTACAATTGAAAGTTTTTTTACGAATAACGTAAGAACCATTCTTTAAAAAAAACCTTACTGCAGCAAAAGGAAGCTTTTTAACTAGCGAATCGACTACTCCTTTTTGTTTCTGTACATTAAATAGAACTAGAGACACGTATCGAATCGACATTAAATGACAGAACGATGAATTTTTTGAGAACTTAAACATCCTTATTTGTAGTACTTTAAAATAAGCTCCAGTAGAAGTCATGAGTATCAAAAACAGTGCGGTTATAGTAAAAACAAATAAAACAAAATTACTGGTATGCAAGGGAAGAAAAAGTAGGGAAAGAGCGAATATAGAGATAGGAGACGAAGGAAGTCAGATAAGTCAGGACGGAAGGAGTACTAGATATAAAGCAGAGGACAGAGCAGGGTCGATTAGCCTTCAGTAAAAAGAAGTCACTTCACGGTTTATTTAGAATATAGAAAAAGGTTGGTAAAGTAGGAGTGCGAAACATGGAAGGTGGGCGCGGCGGAAAAGAAAATACTAGAAGCGTTCGAAATGATAACACTACAGGCGAATAATGCGGATACTGTGTATAAAGAAGATTAGAAATGAAGAGGTATTAGAAAGAATATGAGAACAGAGGACTTTATGAAAGTAAATAGGAAATGGGCGAGATAGATTGGTAGGGCCCCTTCCCAGAGACATATTAGAGGCAGAAATAGGAGTTAAGAGGAGTAGAGGTAGACCTACATTAGATTACTGTTCGTAAATAGTTAAGGATGTGGATTGTTCTAGTGTTCTAGTAATAATAATAATAATACGGTTGTCTCGTTTCTCTTCAAAAAAAATGTGCAATAAAGTCAGTGGGTTTACGGTAAGAACTAGAATAAAATCCTGGTGCAATTAGCTTCATTAAGGTAATAACAATATATTCTAGGATTTAGAACGCTTTTGAATGTGTAGTTTTGAAAATAAGTTTGATTTACATTAGACAGACATTTTAAAACTTCTGAAGAAATTCCTTTTTTCTCCAATAACTAAAAAATCATGTAATATACGAAAAAAAAAATGCATAAATTGTAGGTTTTCCTTAACATTTTGATTGTTTTTTAGTTTTTCTATGATGAATATTACGTGAGATATCGTCGTTGTAAGTTTCTGTATTACTGTAGGTAGGCGAACCCAATGTCCTGTGGAAATTATAATAATAAGCGCAATTCAAGTTTTGGCTGCTAATAGAAATAATATTGTGAGCAGTATGTATTCAAACGTCACCACTGTCTCTACTCGCTTACATTTTTATTTCTTCTGAAATTTTGTCATTCAGTACACATTTCTTTGAATCTCTGCATGAAACTGACGTTTAATTTTGTTTTTCCGTAGATGGTAGCTCTCGCATCAAAATTTATTTACGTCAATTAATTCTAGTCCTCGGAGACCCGCTGAGAATCTGCCATTTTTCTTAAAAACCTGGAATTCTGTCACGTAGCTTTTGAGAAAAGAATAAGAAATACCTCCAAAATTGGAGTTTTATATGGTATTACGGCGTCAGTCTTTCGAACGCGTTAATAAACCACGGATAGAATTCATTATTCCACTCGATGGAAACGCCATTTCCGGAAATAAGGGATATAAACGTTCTCACGCCCGACAATTCTTTAATTAGAAAAATCGCAAATTAACTTGTTTGGAAAGAGCGAGATAGTTGGTTACATCCTTTACACATATTTTAATAATGAATTAATCAATTTTGGAAACTGACATTTCGAGTATGCCTTGAAAAAATTTTTTTTACCATACCCCCACCAAAAGTATTATGATTTTCCTGATTTTAAAGACGAAAACTACAACCTACAACATTATTTTGTTTTTATGGTAATTATAATGGTGTCTTTATCCATTCGGATGAAAGTTGTATCTCACTTTACTTTTATGGTCCACAACAGATTAATGTTTTATAAAACTGCAGTCGCCCAATGATTCAAAATCAGCGATGTTAACACTAAAGAACATGAAGAACTTGGTCAGCAATATATGTGGATCTCAACTTCGAATTTAGTCTCATCAGTTCATGGCTCCAATTAAGCTGCGTCGTAGATTTATTTTGACAAAGATACTCTTGTAAAGCCCTTGTCAATCACATGGAACTCAATATAGTTAGCAATAGATATTAATAGATGACGATATACTATCAACAGAGTATAATACACTAAACTATTGATTCAATTTTAAGGATTAAACATTAAAGGATTCCTTTGTCGATTATCTATTAAAATTTAAACGTGTAATGGAATTTCTACACCATTACTCATTTGATTTTAATGGTTAATACAAATAAATTCCTTTATCCTTATAGATAATACGGAAAAAAGTCAATTAACCATTAAAATGTAAGGAATAATTAAAGGTATTTGTTATTTATTATTCTTATTAATGAATTATTAAAACTAAAATTTGCTGCAATTAAACGGTAGATACAAACTAATGAATATTAAATATTTTAATGATTCCATTAACTATTAAAAAATAACTGATATTCAAATTTTATTATCCGTTTATAATAAATAGATATAATGATTCTTTATTGAGTCATTAAACCATATTGATTACAGAAGGAACTAGATTTCTGGATTCTAACCATGTCTTATGGATGAAATCATCATAACATATTACACTGATGTCAAATGCCTTAGACATTTCGTAATGTTCGACAATTTGGTCATATTTTGTGAATCATCTAGGCGTTCTATAAAACTATTTATTTTACAATTTACTAATATACAGCTCATTTCAATTTCTTAGAATTGTGACCTTGAAGAAATCTGCGCTAAGATAGAAAGAATACACGCTAGGCGTGAGCAAGACAGCAATAGTTGGAACAAGCTTGAACGAGCAGAGCTCTCGATGGGTGGTCTTAAAAGATCGGCTAGAATTGTACAGTACTAGACGAAAAAGTTTAGCAATTTCTTAAAACAAAAATGTATATAAATTAACAATA
>NW_020438877.1:625544-630181 GCF_000699045.2 Agrilus planipennis | reverse complement strand
AGTGAAGATCTATGTCTGAAGTGCTATTGCAGCTTTTCACTGAACATATTAACTTTTTATTTGATTTAACTTTAGAAGAAAACTTCGTCGACTCCATCATCAAAAAAATTTTTACTTTTTTAACGTGTTTTATTATTTTAATAAACAATTTTACAATTTGCGTGCACAGTTCCTATGTAAATTTTTCCCTCATTCGAGTTATAAATTTTGCCACCAGATGGCGTATGCCCATTTGACGGATCCCAATATTGTCTTCATTTAATCTGATCCGCCTATCTCAGCCTAATCACTACTAATACCCACGCATTCTTACGACCTTTAAGACGACTGAAGAAAAGCATTACCGATCACTTTGGATCAGTCGGAGATTTCATCCCCTAGCATAATCTGATGGGAACGAAGGCAGTAAAGTTCTTCTGTGGTAGCTAATTGACTGAATGGAATTTGACTCTGTTTGAATAGTTCGAATAGCATCCTTCCTTTCGAGTCAAAAGGTGGAATCACAATGTCTTGAAATTAACTGGGAATGGAGGCATGGTATAGTTGACCACAGCGCTATCCAAAGTGTAACTGTGGTTGTTTCACCTACATAGTTAAGCATCTTTAAATAATATTAGCCCTCGTATGCTACTTGACTTACCACGGATACAATTCAGTTGTCTCTAGACTGACTGTACTAAAACATATCGTCACTCACTCTTAATCTAATCTAACAAAAAACAAACAGTGCATAAATACCACAGATGCTGCTAATTATCAATTAGCAGCTTATCCAATTAGGTTTTGTGATGTCGTATGTCCCTGCGCGAACCTACCAGGGCAGGACTGACTCTTCAGTGTACTTTCAAATACGTTTTCTCAAAAATGGTGAACATTCGGATATAATTTTCTTCCTTTGTAGTACCCTATCACCTCTTACAAGCTTATTTCTATGCGCACCTTTTTTCATCAGCAATGTAATTTAAATTGTATTACTTATATACATTGAAAACTTGAATTAATATTAATCTGAATGTGAACCATATTACTTCCATCAATTTTATGTTCACAAGGATCATTCAAAACGTACATTTATGGTCTAGTTTATGCGATAAAACTTTTGTTCATGTCGATACTTCTTGAACGATGGATAAACGTACATATCGCGAATGACCGATTTTATAGGATTACATTAACATTCTAGAAGCGCGAATAAGAATAAAATGGGTAATGAAAACAAAAGAACTAACACACTCTCGCAGTTTCCAATCAAGATAAGTTCTTTTACAACTAACTGGATAAGCTGTCGTATTCTTGGCAACGAACGTTGCAAGTTTGACATTATGCAGCAAGTAAACTAAGGGCAACAACATGTACGTCAACATTGTTTTTCACTTAATTTACAAAGACCAGGATACAAATAATCAGGTAGAAGCTGATTTTAGGTGACTGTGTTGAATATTGTCCAAGTTTTATCATCCTACTATATACAGAGTAGTTTATTACTTCTGGAAATTACTTAAACTTTCAATTGCCTACTACATTGAATAAATAGCTGAAAATCAGTCAGAAAATTAGAAAATATAAAGTCGTTTGTCTAATTGCAGATACAACGTATATGTACATAATAATTAGCTAATAAATATACGTCTAGTATATCGTCAATTAGTCTGTCTTCAAAAAGATTTTCCAAGTCTAAGAAGAAACCAAAGAAAAACTTCGATCAGGGCTGGCGAATCCGGAACTTCGATTCTGTTGCAAGTTACACGAAAAAGGTTTGCTTATATATATCTAACATTGGTAGATACTAATCGAACATCCAATAATATGCAATAGAATAATCTCGAATGTTAGAAGGTAAACTGACACATGGTTTATCAGCCTGTAGTTGAATGCAGGTGCCCATGAAGTATAAATCCGATCGTCATTATGCGAACCACAGACCATACAGGTTTCGTATTATTTATTTTTCTAAATTTGGTTCAGCCTGTATCTCATAATTCAAGTAATTCTGGTCCATAGATTTTCTGGATTTCGACCATCAAACTGAATATAAGATCGTTGAAATTGATACCATAATACTCAAGTTGAAGATTCATTATCATAAGGTCGTTAATCCTAAGACTGGTTGGACATGAACCTCCACTCTTTCCTATCCTGAGTTAATTTTCGCATTTCCCTAAAATAGAACAACCCACATCCTTAACTATTTGCGAATAGTAATCTAATCTATGTCTACTTCTACTGCTCTTAACTCCTGTTTCTGCCTTTAATATGTCTCTGACTAGACTTTCATGCCTGAGAAGGTGTCCTACCAACCTTTCTTACCTATTTCTTATTGACTTCCATAAAGTCTTCGGTTCTCCTAATTTTTTCTAGTACCTCTTCATTTCTAACCTTCTCTATTCACGGTATCCTCATCATTCGCCTGTAACACCACATTTCGAACGCTTCTAACCATTTCTATTCCGCCGCGCCCACCGTCCATGTTTCACATACGTACAGTGCCGCGCGCCAACCATACACCTTTAACAATCTTTTTAGAAATTTTCAATTAACCGTTAAATTAAACATTAGGTGAACTTATATTAAAATTGAAAAAAGAAAATTTGTGTTTGAATCCTGTGCCTGAATATACTTAATTAGAAACCAATTAAAACTTAAAAAGAAGTTTCTGTAAGCAGCTATTCAAATTACATTAAATATTTCGCAATTGCTGTAGTTCTAATTTTTAATTCCCAACACACTAATTTCAATGCTTTTATGTTTTTCTATTGGTAGCTTATGATAAACTCATTCAGATAGTTTCTCCTATATTGTGCATACAAACTTTACAGCAAGAAAGCATTATAAGAAATTACCTGTCTTGTAGATAATGTAATGTTCACATTCACAGGTGTGACAGCGCATGTCGCTTGCCATATTTTTTGAGTTTGACAAGTACGTGTACCTAATATGTATGTGTTTTAGGCTAGGTTATAAAACAGGGAATAGCAACAACACCATCGTCATCATCTGCAGCATCGCATACATATGCAGAGCGTCGATGCAATTTTAATGCCTTCTTGAGCGACTTTCCATGTGGATGCATATATCACTGTCGACCCGCAGCGCTAATGGGATGATACACCTCTTTCCAGAATGTAATGACGACGACAGAAAGTGGAGTTATACGCTGCCGTTGAATCGTAGGTATAAATCCATTCGACTACTTGAAAGCACTTTTATATATGCAGATACTGAAGTACTACGATCGTATGTTTTAATAAGATGTTTGTACAAAAAGAAGGAAATAAATGCGTACTAAACAAGCCATTCCTCTTATTAATACACATCACAGCGTGGTTCAATATAACAAGGCACATGATTAATTTTGAAAACCTATACAAGGTGTAACTGAAATAAGTGCGGAGCTTGCAGGAGGCGGTAGAACAGGGCACTGTTTTGCAAGAAAATTAAGTAAATGTTCGCAAGTTCAAACGTTTGTATACTTCGTTTACTTTCTCTAGCGATGTGCCCATTCCAATGTCTTGGATGCGCGCAGGCAAAATCGTAGGTAGGGAGAAAAAAGCTCATTATATTCTCGACTGTTGTTTATTAAACATACATTTTCATACAGTACCTGCCAAAAGTTTTGCTCAATCATGAATAGTAATGCGAGTCGAAAACAAGCGTTAAAGCCTTTAATATGTCTTCAAATATAAATAAACATCTCGTTGATACTTTCAGTAGTAATTGGTACCAATAACAGCACATTTGAGCAATGCAATTGTAGTNTTGAAGTTGTAGAAAGTAACTTGCTTATTTTAAAGAACGTAATATGTTAATTTTATAATAAAAAAGTGAATAAATAAGGCCATTTAGGACAACACAGTTAGCTTCTTTGGACAAGACGAATAAAAAACCTAGCCAAAAGCAAGTCGGACTCGCGCACCGAGAATTTCGTATAAAGTTGGAGGTACGTAAATAGTTAATCCGTCAAGAGAATCGACTCTCGAAGATTTTTTTATGCTTTTTCTATGTACGTTTTATGTTTCTTCCCAAAATCAATGTCCAAAACGAATAAATAATTACAATTAAAGAATTACATTTTTTAACTACAAATTTATGATTTTCGGATTTTTCTATTTACTTACATTGTTTCTTATCAAATTTGATTATTTTAGGGTAACAGGAAGTACCCTGTAGGTTTTCATTCTTTTGTGTCGAAGTACCCGACTGGATATTAGTTCAGTATTATGATCAGATGAGGATCAGATTTTCCGTAATACGGGCATCTGATCAGTTTCTGATCAGAGTACATACAGTACTCTATCCGTTGATCCACTGATCTGATCAGTTTCTGATCAGAGTACAGTACTCCATTCCTTGATCTACTCATCCGATCAAAAATTGATCAGCGCACGGTACTCTATCTGTTGATCCAACCATCTGATCAGAAATTGATCATAGCAGAGTGTCCTATCCCTTAATCCAGTCATCTGACCAATTTCTTATCACAATCTAATGCTACAAATTCTATTACGGTTTCGGTACAATCTTTAAATCAAGATTGTATCCGATGTTCTGAACTGGATCATAATACAGAACTTTATTTTTTACCTGATTTATTCTGTATGCAATATTGTTCGTCAAACAATGAACAAATTTATTGTTAA
>NW_020438877.1:610890-624547 GCF_000699045.2 Agrilus planipennis | reverse complement strand
AAGCTTCTATTAGTTTACTTTTTTCTCTAATTTTCCGAATATATTTTTTACATATATAAAACGGTTAGTTTTTATTGGAAAGTAGTTAATGTAGGTGAAGAGTGAAGATCTATGTCTGAAGTGCTATTGCAGCTTTTCACTGAACATAGTAACTTTTTATTTGATTTAACTTTAGAAGAAAACTTCGTCGACTCCATCATCAAAAAAATTTTTACTTTCTTAACGTGTTTTATTATTTTAATAAACAATTTTACAATTTGCGTGCACAGTTCCTATGTAAATTTTTCCCTCATTCGAGTTATAAATTTTGCCACCAGATGGCGTATGCCCATTTGACGGATCCCAATATTGTCTTCATTTAATCTGATCCGCCTATCTCAGCCTAATCACTACTAATACCCACGCATTCTTACGACCTTTAAGACGACTGAAGAAAAGCATTACCGATCACTTTGGATCAGTCGGAGATTTCATCCCCTAGCATAATCTGATGGGAACGAAGGCAGTAAAGTTCTTCTGTGGTAGCTAATTGACTGAATGGAATTTGACTCTGTTTGAATAGTTCGAATAGCATCCTTCCTTTCGAGTCAAAAGGTGGAATCACAATGTCTTGAAATTAACTGGGAATGGAGGCATGGTATAGTTGACCACAGCGCTATCCAAAGTGTAACTGTGGTTGTTTCACCTACATAGTTAAGCATCTTTAAATAATATTAGCCCTCGTATGCTACTTGACTTACCACGGATACAATTCAGTTGTCTCTAGACTGACTGTACTAAAACATATCGTCACTCACTCTTAATCTAATCTAACAAAAAACAAACAGTGCATAAATACCACAGATGCTGCTAATTATCAATTAGCAGCTTATCCAATTAGGTTTTGTGATGTCGTATGTCCCTGCGCGAACCTACCAGGGCAGGACTGACTCTTCAGTGTACTTTCAAATACGTTTTCTCAAAAATGGTGAACATTCGGATATAATTTTCTTCCTTTGTAGTACCCTATCACCTCTTACAAGCTTATTTCTATGCGCACCTTTTTTCATCAGCAATGTAATTTAAATTGTATTACTTATATACATTGAAAACTTGAATTAATATTAATCTGAATGTGAACCATATTACTTCCATCAATTTTATGTTCACAAGGATCATTCAAAACGTACATTTATGGTCTAGTTTATGCGATAAAACTTTTGTTCATGTCGATACTTCTTGAACGATGGATAAACGTACATATCGCGAATGACCGATTTTATAGGATTACATTAACATTCTAGAAGCGCGAATAAGAATAAAATGGGTAATGAAAACAAAAGAACTAACACACTCTCGCAGTTTCCAATCAAGATAAGTTCTTTTACAACTAACTGGATAAGCTGTCGTATTCTTGGCAACGAACGTTGCAAGTTTGACATTATGCAGCAAGTAAACTAAGGGCAACAACATGTACGTCAACATTGTTTTTCACTTAATTTACAAAGACCAGGATACAAATAATCAGGTAGAAGCTGATTTTAGGTGACTGTGTTGAATATTGTCCAAGTTTTATCATCCTACTATATACAGAGTAGTTTATTACTTCTGGAAATTACTTAAACTTTCAATTGCCTACTACATTGAATAAATAGCTGAAAATCAGTCAGAAAATTAGAAAATATAAAGTCGTTTGTCTAATTGCAGATACAACGTATATGTACATAATAATTAGCTAATAAATATACGTCTAGTATATCGTCAATTAGTCTGTCTTCAAAAAGATTTTCCAAGTCTAAGAAGAAACCAAAGAAAAACTTCGATCAGGGCTGGCGAATCCGGAACTTCGATTCTGTTGCAAGTTACACGAAAAAGGTTTGCTTATATATATCTAACATTGGTAGATACTAATCGAACATCCAATAATATGCAATAGAATAATCTCGAATGTTAGAAGGTAAACTGACACATGGTTTATCAGCCTGTAGTTGAATGCAGGTGCCCATGAAGTATAAATCCGATCGTCATTATGCGAACCACAGACCATACAGGTTTCGTATTATTTATTTTTCTAAATTTGGTTCAGCCTGTATCTCATAATTCAAGTAATTCTGGTCCATAGATTTTCTGGATTTCGACCATCAAACTGAATATAAGATCGTTGAAATTGATACCATAATACTCAAGTTGAAGATTCATTATCATAAGGTCGTTAATCCTAAGACTGGTTGGACATGAACCTCCACTCTTTCCTATCCTGAGTTAATTTTCGCATTTCCCTAAAATAGAACAACCCACATCCTTAACTATTTGCGAATAGTAATCTAATCTATGTCTACTTCTACTGCTCTTAACTCCTGTTTCTGCCTTTAATATGTCTCTGACTAGACTTTCATGCCTGAGAAGGTGTCCTACCAACCTTTCTTACCTATTTCTTATTGACTTCCATAAAGTCTTCGGTTCTCCTAATTTTTTCTAGTACCTCTTCATTTCTAACCTTCTCTATTCACGGTATCCTCATCATTCGCCTGTAACACCACATTTCGAACGCTTCTAACCATTTCTATTCCGCCGCGCCCACCGTCCATGTTTCACATACGTACAGTGCCGCGCGCCAACCATACACCTTTAACAATCTTTTTAGAAATTTTCAATTAACCGTTAAATTAAACATTAGGTGAACTTATATTAAAATTGAAAAAAGAAAATTTGTGTTTGAATCCTGTGCCTGAATATACTTAATTAGAAACCAATTAAAACTTAAAAAGAAGTTTCTGTAAGCAGCTATTCAAATTACATTAAATATTTCGCAATTGCTGTAGTTCTAATTTTTAATTCCCAACACACTAATTTCAATGCTTTTATGTTTTTCTATTGGTAGCTTATGATAAACTCATTCAGATAGTTTCTCCTATATTGTGCATACAAACTTTACAGCAAGAAAGCATTATAAGAAATTACCTGTCTTGTAGATAATGTAATGTTCACATTCACAGGTGTGACAGCGCATGTCGCTTGCCATATTTTTTGAGTTTGACAAGTACGTGTACCTAATATGTATGTGTTTTAGGCTAGGTTATAAAACAGGGAATAGCAACAACACCATCGTCATCATCTGCAGCATCGCATACATATGCAGAGCGTCGATGCAATTTTAATGCCTTCTTGAGCGACTTTCCATGTGGATGCATATATCACTGTCGACCCGCAGCGCTAATGGGATGATACACCTCTTTCCAGAATGTAATGACGACGACAGAAAGTGGAGTTATACGCTGCCGTTGAATCGTAGGTATAAATCCATTCGACTACTTGAAAGCACTTTTATATATGCAGATACTGAAGTACTACGATCGTATGTTTTAATAAGATGTTTGTACAAAAAGAAGGAAATAAATGCGTACTAAACAAGCCATTCCTCTTATTAATACACATCACAGCGTGGTTCAATATAACAAGGCACATGATTAATTTTGAAAACCTATACAAGGTGTAACTGAAATAAGTGCGGAGCTTGCAGGAGGCGGTAGAACAGGGCACTGTTTTGCAAGAAAATTAAGTAAATGTTCGCAAGTTCAAACGTTTGTATACTTCGTTTACTTTCTCTAGCGATGTGCCCATTCCAATGTCTTGGATGCGCGCAGGCAAAATCGTAGGTAGGGAGAAAAAAGCTCATTATATTCTCGACTGTTGTTTATTAAACATACATTTTCATACAGTACCTGCCAAAAGTTTTGCTCAATCATGAATAGTAATGCGAGTCGAAAACAAGCGTTAAAGCCTTTAATATGTCTTCAAATATAAATAAACATCTCGTTGATACTTTCAGTAGTAATTGGTACCAATAACAGCACATTTGAGCAATGCAATTGTAGTGGTTAAAATGGTCAATTTTCCTGTGCAGTACTGTACGGATTATACGCTCCTCACCGGTTAAGAGTTTGGCCGAGAGTTGTCTCCTTTCTTTTCTGGCCCAGTGCTGTTCTTTTCTACTTTGCGCCGGTCAAACTGAAGGTCACATCGTTGCAGAAAGTAAACGAAGTATAAGTATAGGCAAGGAACAGCCTGGCGGTAGTTAACCACGCCAAGAATATAACACCGCATTCAATTAGCTGTTAATTTGCACATCAGTAGTATCATTCGTTGGCAAGAGTATCACAATTCTTATTATTGCTGTGAGTTATGACATCTGTTGTTTCAACGCCAGTAGCTGATTTGTTATTGTTATGGTATTGGGATTTGCCCATATAAGGAGGCATTCTGAGGAAAAGAGGAGGACGGAAATCGGGAAACAGACTTACTTAAGCTACTGAATTGTACTGATGCTTTAATAATTTGATTTCTTGATTTCACAGAAGACTTCCCCAAAAGAAGTTCACGCGAAAAAGCACTTAATGTTGGCTCCTCTTGTGGCGAATTTTAGAAAAGCAGTCGCTGCATCTTTATCATTTTTACAGCAAATGTAACTCTTGCAGCAAACTTATTTTCAGCTGCGAGGTGATTTCTGTTAGTGATTACAACGGAAAAGTGTTTCAGACACCAATCTTCCCCGCAGAGTGATCTTACATCTTTGGTAATCCGGATCTTCAGGAACGGTTAATTTAGAAATTCGAAAAAGATTGTTAAAGGTATTTGGAGGGCGGCGCTGCACGGGTGTGAAACAAGGACGGTGGGTGAGGCGGAAAAGAGAGAAGGTTAGAAGCGTTCGAAATGTGGTGTTACAGGCGAATGATGAGAATACCATGGATAGAGAAGGTTAAAAATTAAGAGGTATTAGAAAGAATAGGAGAACAGAGGACTCTATGGAAGTCAATAAGAAATAGGCGAGATGGGTTAGTAGTACCTACATTTTCTCAGGCATGAAGGTGTAGTCAGAGACATATTAGAGATAGGAGCAGGAGTTAAGAGAAGTAGACCTAGATTAGATTACTGTTCGCAAATAGTTAAGGATGTGGGATGTTCTAGTTTTAGGGAAATGCGAAGATTAGCTCAGGATAGAAAAGAGTAGAGGTGCGTGTCCAACCAGTCATAGGACTAACGACCTTATGACGATATTCTTCTGATGGAGTTATGCGTTACAATGGGACACCCTGTTATTAATACGTAGTAAACATAAAGACTCCTTCTTGCCACTTGCAGATAGATACTGTTACCTGTGTTATGTTACGTTTAGCGATGCAAAAGCCGACTAAGAAATCTGACAATTGAACCCCTACTGTTATATTAAATGTTGCACAATGATCTGTGACTGCTTCAAGTGCAGCCAAATAGATATGCACCTTCGCTGGCATGGTAACGTTATTTCAACTGTGTAAGCAGCTTATATCCACACAGTTTAGAATGCACAGCAGCTGTACGTATCATCCTACAGCTCTAATAAAGTGAAACAAGACAATTCATGCACCATACGATCCAAGATGCATACTACACTAACAAGTCAAAAGAAGATACAGTTTTGTGATAAACACGTAAAATAATGATAAAAAGAGACCATTAGTTCTAATCTCGCTTTTATACAAGAAATATCGTAGGTAAGTAATGGCAAAAAAAAGGTAATAGTTTCATTTGTCTAATGTTTTTTTCATATTTTTTTAGTATTTAAAGTAGAGATGGGACCATTCGATTGAAAAATATCATTATTCGATTACTGCAATCATCCGTGATATTTCGAGTGGTTATGAAGTCATTCGAATAATTTACGATCGATTGATGCTATCTCGTTATTGAGAATATCAACCAAACGACGAACGAAAAGTCCTTTGCTTTTTTGGTTGACTTCAAGCGACGAGCAGTTCTAAATTGCAAAATATACTCGATACTCTCTCAAGTGTCCTCTTTCTTTATATTGACTCAATAACTTAAACTGCTGCTGGACATTGGAATGAATAGGCGTGAAAGATAAAGAGCATATGTACGTATATTTAATGATTGATTTAGTTTAACTAGTTTGAAAACAACACAATGTATAAATACAACAATAAATACTATAATTAATTAAAAGCCACCTAGTGACAACGGGACATCCACAGAGACAATTAATGCAACATAAAGGTGGAATATAAATTTCTAACCAAAAACTTGAACGTTCTTGTCATGGGAATGGTAGGGTGATGCTGATTAAGAAAACAGAAGCAGAGTGCATTTAAGGGACGTTTATCTATTAATTACTAGAGATGCCTTTCTTTTAATTTGGACCCCTCCTGCGTCTTGCTAAGATTTAGTAAGATACTGTGGAAACCCGTCTCCTCCTGACCTGACATTTACCTCACTGTTTCGATAGTTAAATTTATTTTATGTGTGATTGTGTATTTATGTATAAATACCTAACCATTAGGTAATACAAATGAAATCATCATCATCAAAAAGTCGTCAGTCCTATGAGTGGTTGAACAAGCACCTCCACTTATTCCTATCCATTTGCCTAAAACTAGAACAATCCACATCTTTAACTATTTGCGAACAATAATCTAATCTAGGTCTACCTCTAAAACAAGTCAAGAGGAGAAAAATAATCCTCAATTTAAAGTGCAAAACGAATTTATTTGAATTAATTGCACTTATTACTTCAATTCAGGTAATCGCGGAACTAGATAGTATTTAACAAATCAATCCCTTCGAACTCAGACTTAATTTTCCTTGTCTATTTAAAACCCAGAATGTTTTTTATTTGAAGATGCGTGTCGATCCAGTCTTAGGACTGACGACCTTATGATGACGATGATGATTATTTAAGAGAAACTCAGCAGATATTCGAAATATGCTCGTCTTGAGGAAAAAGTTGTACACATTCGAAGAGGAAATCAATTAATGGCCTTGAGTATGACTTTGATATTAACCTTCAAAGTCATTTGAAGGTCAAGCCTTTTATTTACTTTCGACTACAACAACGGAAAAAGCGAGTTCGTAAATTTATTGTAATTATTAATAATTATTTCAATTCAGGTAATCGCGGAAAGAGATATTAATTAACAAATCCATTCCTTCGAACTCAGACTTAATTTTCTTTGTCTATTTAAAACTCAGAACGTTTTTTATTTGTTGTTCAAAAATCCTAATAAAAATTTTCTGGTGCCAATAAAAATTTTTTTGAGGGCATAATGGGAAAGCACGTTAAAATTTAATGATTTTTTTATCTCTTTAAATAATGTAAGTATATTCTTTGAATTAAAAAGTTAACGTGAGATTTTCAATGACCCCTGTTCTCTTTAAATGAGATATTACTGGTCTCTTTCCCCTATTTTGACTAATTAATGAATGCCCTCTTTCGTGCAAGGTCCAAAGCAGTCCGACTCGTTTCCGAACCGCAGGGATATTAGCAGACAGTTATCACGAATTTTTATTTTTATCAAACAATTGCTGATGAAATGCTTAATTAGAATAAAAAAATGTCCCAGCTACAAAAATAAGCTTTGACATAATCTGCGAAACCAAATTTCGCAGTAGATAGTAGGGAATGCTAAACTATAACTTAACAATAGACCACGCCGCTCAGTCGAGCCTGTGGAGCGCCCGATAAATAATTTCAGACTAAAAACGTCTCACGGTCATGATGTACTATCTATTTTTGAAGTAATTTTTTAAGAGTCCATTGGAGTATTTTTAGGACATTAAGCCCCATCTCCCTATTAGTTCATTACCATTCGCTTCTTTATGCCTATGCTCTTATAACTTAATTGTCTACTAAAGAGTCTAAAAATTATTTTCTAGATACCTGTTCATGTTGTTCTAAATTCTTACGAAACATAATGAAAATCCGACAACGTAATGGGGAGAGCGAGTGTTTTTTATTATATTAACAAGCAGTAATGGTATTAGAATATGACGTAATATCGACATATTTGTTTTAAGTATCTGCTCATTTGGAGGTCAAATGACTTTTTCCAAGTAGGAACCTATTTTTTGGCCCCATAAAACAAGAAATTCCGTAATTCGAAATGCTCTTAATATTGATTTGTTCCTAAATTTTCTAACGGTATTTAAGAGTCTTAGTAAGATTATTATGCTTAGATTTGCAAATGATATAGCAGTATTAGCATTAGAAGTTAGAGATAGCTTTAATTAAAATGAAAGCAGTATTGACAAAATAGTACTTTATGAAAATAATAAATGTAAAACAAAAATACTGGTATGCAAGGGAAGAAAAATAAAGGGAAAGAGCGAATTTAAAGATTGGAGACGAAAAATTAGAAGAAGTGGCTGATTTTAGGTATCTAGGAAGTCAGATAAGTCAGGGCGGAAGGAGTAGTAGGGATATAAAGCAGAGGATAGCGTAGGATCGAGTCGCCTTAAATCAAAGGGAATCACTTCTATGCTCTTGAACGGTTAATTTAGAAATTTAGAAAAAGGTTGGCGGAAAAGAAAAGGTTAGAAATGTTCGAAAAGTGGTGTTACAGGATAACGATGAGGATACCGTGGATAGAGAAGGTTAGAAATGAAAAGACATCAGAAAGAATAGAAGAATAGAGGACTTTATGGATGTCAATAGGAAATAGGCGAATAGGTTAGTAGGACACCTTCTCAGCAATGAAGGTCTAGTCAGAGACATATTAGAGACAGGAACGAAACTTAGGAGGTAGGAGGTAGGAGGTAGGAGGTAGATCTAGATTGGATTACTGCTCGCAAATAGTTAAAGATATGGGTTGTTCTAGTTTTAGAGAAATTCGAAGATTAGCTCAGGATAGGAAGAAGTTATGGTGCGTGTCCAACCAATCTTAGGACTGACGACCTTATGATGATGATGATGATCATTACTTAAGAGAAACTCAGAAGATATTCGAAATTAATGACCTTGAGTATGACTTTGATATTAACCTTCAAAGTCATTTGAAGGTCAATCCTTTTATTAAAGTAGGAATGCCTAGGTCTGGACTTTCTACTACAACAATGGAGATTTCTAAATAGAAATAATCTTAAAATTGATTTAATTTCTGATAAATATTGGCTAAGAAAATCAAAGAAAATTAATTTCAAGTGTAAATACCTTCGATTACAAAATTTCGCAGTCTTTATTCTATTGCTGGGGTTAAAAGTATACGTTTCCGTTTAAACTGTTATTTGACCTATTAGTGATGTTGAAGGTCAAGTTAAAGGTCACGTTTAAAATCACTGATTTAAAAATATATATATGAAACTAAGAGAATAAATCAGCATATTACATTGTTTCAAAATAAAAGTCACACCCTGTAAAGTTAGTCCTTAGTCATAGTTTAATAAGCGAAATTCTCTTTACATTTGTCCCCATTAAACTCTGTCATTTACGTCTGTTCGGGTTCTCTGTGGAAATAATTGCTGTTGAATATTTACTCTTGCCCTCTACACGCTCCCTTTCCGTGGAGAAAAATAGCACTCATCAAGGACTGCTGGGGAGCAGTATAAGTACTACGATCCTTCGTCAAGATCCTTCTCTCCAACAGCTTCGCTGATTTTACCATTTACGCCTTGCGGATTAACTTCCTTGTAGCTTTGTTCTCCTTTCGAGAACTTCCGACTCCGCTTCCTTTCACCAAAAATAATTCCCGTAATGAAGTGACACAGGCCAAAAGTCAGATCATTTATATTTTTTTCCTTGAGAACACACAAGGAAATGGTAAGGATATTGTCCCGCTCTGTCGTCATCTTTTTCTTCTTTTTTTGAAACGAAATTATCCTTCATTCGAAATCATCGAAGGGCTTCATTAAAGAAAGAATTGTGCGCGAGAAGGAATACGGATATTTTTGTAAAAAAGGACGGAGACATTTGTAAGACGATAATATAAAGCTTTTGTACGAAACAAGCCAATGTAAAATTAGACTGGAAAATTCGATTATACAAGAGAGATTTTTTACGACATATTTCTTGCAATTAATATTCCTTTTCTTCGCAACAATATAAATAAATAATTTAGAAATTCCTTTAATTTAAGTATAATACAATTTTGTGGAAAACACAATAGAGTTTTCGTTATCTTAATAAAAGCTTAGCAAAATCATTTTCTGAATATTGATGGTAAATATTTAGGTATATAAAAATGTACAGCTTGATTTAAGTTCAGTAAAGTCTCAAGGAATCGGAAGCTGACGATTTTTGATGTGTTTTCAATAATAATAATAATACCAAAATGGACACGCTTTATTCATATATTAACTTGCAAATCGTTTTGGGCGCTATCGAAAAATTAGATGTATTAACTTACATCACTCTGCATCCTCATAAATTATTTGTTTAAAATGATCCGAAGATCGATATATTTCAAAGCTAAGGTAAAAACACACATAATACGAAAAAACATTGTTGATTATGTGAATTATACTTTAAAACTTATCCCAAGTAAAAAAAAATATTTTATTTTCCTAATTCATTAATTTTTATGGTAAAGGTACATTTTATGTTGTTTTTCATATTACTTTCGAGTATTTCACCGATCTCAACGGCATAACATAATAAACTCATGCCATAATATTAGTAATCTTCATCGAAACGACTTATTGACTTCATCGATCTACTGATGCTAAAGGAAGGTTCAAAATTCAAAATTTTCAACAACGTGCGTTTTATAGGTGGGAAATTACAACTATATTATCGGAATTTAATTCCAAATCTCGTACATTATTTCTAAATATTCTCATGATTTTTTTAGTCTATTCCTTTTTTCAAAACACGACTCTTGCTTTCGGGTATTCATATAACAAATAACTATTGAGTAACATAATTCAAAGTGATCTGTATTCTGTCGAAACTGCCAGACGCGGATCGCGATTTCGATCTTTTTGGACCTGATCAGCGCGTCGCAGACAGCTCCAACAGAACACAGACCAACTTTTAACTGCTGTCTTAACAGCGAGTTTTAGAAAATACCACAAATGGCGCGGTAAACGCCATCTGTAGTACGATGCTACATTATAGGATTACGTATTATGGTAACGTGTTTATCACGTTGAGGTTAGCTACGCCGCGATTCGTTTCAGGAAGCAGATATACATATATTTAAATGGACCTTGTTGGAGCATACGTAATCCTAAAATGTAGCATCGTACTACAGATGGCGTTTACCGCGCCATTTGTGGTATTTTCTAAAACGCGCTGTTAAGACAGCAGGTAAAAGTTGGTCTGTGTTCTGTCGGAGCTGCCTGCGACGCGCTGATGAGATCCAAAAAGATCGAAATCGCGATCCGCGTCTGGCAGTTTCGACAGAATACAGACCACTTCGAATTATTTTATTCGATTATGGTAACGTGCCTATCACGTTGAGGTTAGCTACGCCGGGATTCGTTTCAGCAAGTAGATATCCATATATTTAAATGGACCTTGTTGGAGCATACGTAATCCTAAAATGTAGCATCGTACTACAGATGGCGTTTAGCGCGCAACTTGTAGTATTTTACAAATAACTATGATTGGATTTGAAAGAGCCAATCAAATCGACAACGTGTCGTCCGTAAGTGGTCAATCGTGTCCAACGAATTTAAATTGCAACCGCGATATCTACTATGTACTATCGATATACATATTATTGAATGGCAAGATCCAGTTCTATCGTGTAACGTAGCGGATTTCAAAAAAATTCCAATCTACAAAAATGTAGCAATAACAAACTGAAATCTATGTTTATTAAGTGAGTGAATTCATTTATAAATCTATAAGAATGTTATTATTATTATTATTACAGATGTAACTGTTTTAGGTATTATTTAAATAAATATACATATTCAGTTTAATATGACATATTATTATGAAAATTCATTTCTGAATTTTTACCCACTACAAACTTTTTCAAATTAATGAAGTTTAGTGGTCAGAGCATTGGCGCGTAAAGCCAAAGGTCCCGGGTTCGATTCCCGGCGGGGGTGTGACAACAGCAGCAATTTTTCCTTCATTAATTTAAAATAGTTTGTAGTAGGTAAAAATTCAGAAATTAATTTTCAGAATAATATTAAACTAACTCACTTCTAAAGGAGTTCTAAATTGTATGTATACTCAGTTTATTTTAAAAACAACTCTTTTGATATTTATTAGTCATATTGGTTGCATCCAGTAACATTTGTTAGGCCAGTGACTTACGGTGACTATTTGTGGTGTACTGCTAAGAAATAATAAGCCCTAAATTGCGACACGCATCTGGTAGCCTCAATTAATTGCAGACCAAGAACTTAATCTTCTTTATTTGATTGGTTTACCTGCCTATCGTGTACACAAACTGCGGCGTAGACTCAGTTTGTCATAGGGGAACGTAGAGGTAATTGAGAATAACAAGAAACTTAGCACTTGCGCTGCACAGTGTTCATTGATTTCTACATTCCTAGTTTTTAAAAACATTGACATCCAGTTCGTGAACTGATGCCGTTCGGATTCGGGTCTAAAGGATTGGAAAAACAACTCCAACTCACGACAATTTAGACCAATATATTGATCGTCACTGTTAACAGTTTATTTGGAACGTCAAATGTTTTCCAAATGCACAATATAAATGCGATAAGGCCCGCTTCTCGCGCATCTGAAGGTTCATGTCATTCTAAACCACCTCCACCATTTGCTTTTAAAAATATATGAAATAATTCATAAATCGAACAAAGAAATTCGAAGAGGTCAGTATTTCTTTGTTCGACTTTGGTAACATGTCTATCACGTACCTAATGGTGAGCTACGCCTGGATTCAGTTCAGCAAGTAGATATCCATCTATTTAAATGGATCTTGTTGAGTATATTGAATTCTACTAAATGTGGCATTGCACTACAGATGGCGTTTACCGCGCTATTCGTAAGATTTCATTCTAGAATCGAATTTTACGTTAAATGATAGCTAATGGTATTGCAACTACGCATCTGGTAAAAAACAAATGCATCATTGTCAGTGGACGACCCAAAATGTGACAAAATTAATACTATAGCGAAACCAATTCCTCGAACCCAATTGCACGTTACTCGTTGACTACTGGTTTTCTCCATGACGTCGCACTCTAATTAATTCCCTTGTCCAACTACCTGAGCCACCCCTTGCTAAATCCATACTTGTACATAACAACTCTCTTCTATTAATTTTAACTTTTCGCTAATTTATTTATTTTATATTTCTCTTCGTATTATTATTTCCTTACTCCACTTCCTTTTTCGGTTGTAGTTGCCCTCTGATATTCCTTTCTTTTTTTTCCTTGTGTTTGTTACTTTCTTTTTATCGTTTTCCTTAACGTTTTATTTTCTGTTTTGTTAATTTTTATCACAGAAACGCGATTCTTTCTTTTAATTCTATGTTTTCATGCATGCCTAGACTTTTTTCACCATCATCAAAAATAAAATCATTTTGGTGTCTTTTTCCGCCCTTCCCTTACTGTCCCACTCTCAACCCCACTTTTCCTCAACGCTTACTTGGAACTGAGGATGGTATACAAAGTCACGCTTTCTTTAGTACCGGCCTAGAGGTCTAGACCATTGCTTAGCATTCGGGAGGACGCCGGTTCGATTCCGGGTCCGTCTGCCTTGGTCCAAGTTTCTCTGTGATTTCCTTGGATCACTTAGGCAAATGCTGATAATCTTTCAGTCTCTTCTGTCTTCATTTTATCCGTCTCATCATTCTCACCCGAACCACCACCCACCCATTCCCACGATTCCTGAAAGCAGGCTGAAGAGGGCCTTCCGCCCTACCTTCCGGCGTAGTCCGGAGGGACTGCCCGCCCACCAGCATTACTGGCTGGTGGGAATGAAACA
>NW_020438877.1:604406-610252 GCF_000699045.2 Agrilus planipennis | reverse complement strand
CTCTTCGCAAATAGTTAAGGATGTGGGCTGTTCTAGTTTTAGGGAAATGCGAAATTTAGCTCAGGATAGGAAAGAGTGGAGGTACGTGTCCAACCAGTCTTAGGACTGATGACCTTATGATGATGATGAAACTTAATATAACTGAATGCACAATTTCAATGATGAGCACTGTAGTATAGTCATTCAAGTAACTGGACCGGACAACGTTAGAGATTATGAAAATAAAATGAATTATTGTCCTTTACCACGATGCTGGAAATTATTCGGACATACGTGAGATTTGTGTTTTCGTGGGGGAATGAAAACAACTTATGATATAGCGGCGCTCTCGAGATAAATGAATCACGTATCTGGCCATAACTCACTCCCGGATAATTTAGGGTTACGGAGGTTGAACGTGAAAAAATTTCAACTGCAAAATCGTATGTGAACGCAGTTTCCTTCTAAATATTTGAAAATTGTATACGTAACTCGCATTTGAAATAACTATCTATTAAAACTTGAGGTGCATGTATTACTTGAAATCACAAAAAATATAAGCTGCCGGAGTTAATATCTAATCACTTTACATAGAAAGGTTTGTTTTTTGCATTTTTTTTAGCATACTTCTATCGCAGCCAACTTACAAAATCTGTCAATTTTGAATATGATGATAATAAAGAAAAGAGTGCAACAACAAAGAGGTTTTTTAAGGTCTAAAATCCTGTAAACAAAAAAAGAGCATGACTTCGTGAGTGTTGTCTTGTCCTACCGCAATGTCGTAGTCATGTCTCATGTGCTTGAAAAAGCATCTTTGCTCTATACGAAGAAATTATTGCGCCTATTGCTTAACTCATAAACTAGGCAAGTTTACGTGGAATAATTGCCTATTTCGTTAAATCAACACGTTTCTTACTTATTGTATGAATTAGGGAAAATTTTGAGGAGTGCACGTAATAGGCTATTACATATGTTCGGCATATAATGAGATAAGATTTTACATAGATTAGTGATGTTGCGACTATTCGGCCACTTTCGTAGTCGGCGACTATTCGGCAAAACTCGCCGACTATCCGGCTTCTTACTTCGTATGTTGTATTGTATTTCTCAATACACTGTATATATGAGGAATTACACAAACTAAGAACTTTGATTGTTAATTGACATTATAGTTTTAGAATCAATTTTACACATATCGTCTTATCTTCATCAATAAACATTGACAAATATATTCTTCTTATTTAAACAAAAGAGTAGGAATTTGTGTTATTAACAGACTTGGATTTGCGACTGGAACGAATAGTCTGTGGTCGAACATTTGATCATAGAACCTAACTGAGGTATTAAGGTTGGATGTCCGTATTTGATATTGTTGTTTATGCTTGTAGTATTTGCTGTTTTTCCCTGCCCACCACGAGAATCATTATTTGGCACTGCTTACATTTGACTTTACAAGAATCATTGTGCAATTGGTAAAAAAAGTCCATACGCGAGACTGTCTTTTTGACATGATTAAATTATAATTGAGATCGTTCACCTTAATGAACAAGAAAAGTATTATACTTTTACACAAAAATACCGCTGTGACCCGTGCAAAAGAAAAAATCAAGAAACAATGCGAAGTTTCCCTCAAATAAGTTGTAAACGAAGCATCATGGAATTTGCTGAATATCCCGATCGACTTGATCGGCTTGGCCGACTATCGGCCAAAGTCATAGTCGGCACATCACTAATATAGATCTATTGGAGAACTGAAGAAAAGAGTTAAAAAAATTATTGTAATAAATTATAACATGTAGTATGTTATCTTCTTCTTCCTAATCCTTCGCATTGCAGGGATGACATTATCACTGTCAGATTCAGATTCATCCGATTGGACACTGAAGATTCTATTAAAATTTACATATTTCCTCCCTTATTAAAGGCTGAGATGCATATGTGGACATTCTTATGAATATCCAGTCCAAACTGCAAAGAATTTCTTTGCTTCGCCAAATATAAGAGGCAAAAAACAACATCATCTGGTTAACTTCATCATCAATGTTACTAACAAAGTATGTCATAGATTAAATAAATTACGTGTACACACAATTAATGTTAATAAATTAAGCTTAAATGCATTACTGTAAATAAAAAAGGTAAGATGAATATTTTACGAAAGAATGGAATGTACCAAGTAAATTGTGAGGCTATTTACATTGGTCAGACTGGCAGAACCCTAAAATGTAAACTACAGGAACACGAAAGGTCCATCGTACAAAAACATAACAAATCAGGTTTTTCGGACCATTGCATTTCTAACAACCACAACTTAGATCTTAAGAAGTTACACTGTTACATAATATTAACAAAGGTAAAAAAATGAATATTTTAGAAAGCCTCGAAATATCAAAAGCGATAAAGGAGAATTAGTTGGTCATAAATGACCAAATAAGTTATCCTTTATTCTCCCCTCTTATAATCCACCTTATAGACACTAATTTTAGTATTTAATCTTCAAACATTTCTTAAACTGTTTAGGTCATAAATTCCTTTCTTTTATTGTTTGGCTTTATGATATTTTCTGAATATTCTCATTGTTACACAGACAAAATGTACGTGAGGAATTCAAATAGTTCCTGGTTGTATAAATGAGGTTATTATTATTGTCAATAATACTTGTCACGTGGCTCTTTCTTATCAAATATCTGGTTGCAGTCGACACCCTATCGTATACGACGACATTCAGGAAATTCCAACATTTATCCACCACCATGATGTTTCAATTAGACTCCACCCTCTTTGCTTGTTGTTCTCTAGTTTTAAGTAAATTTAAAGTTGTAAGAAACCTTATTAAAAACATCAAACAAAATTCGTTACTAGTTTTATTTGAAAACATTCTAGTAGAACGGGAGTTTTTTCATCTCACGACTGCACAGTATGAAATCGTTTTTTAATGTTTAGTTACTCATTGCTTTTTAATCCAATTTTAGTCTATTTTAAAGTGTACGTAATTTTAATACTTTAACTTATCAACTTAACTTAACTGAATCAAAAGAAAAAATAATTGTAGACATCATTTGCCATCTTCGTAAGGGGTTGAATTTAAACGAAATGCTATTAGTATAGCCTTTTATTTGTATTTGTAATCAGTTCCTCAAGAAAAATACTGTATTTTTAATATATATATATTTATTTTAACAGGACATCTAACTGCATCACATATAAGATTTAATCTAATCGTAAACACGTATTGCTCCATACATTTGTTCATCCCTGTATAGAATTTTAATTTCCATCAGGAAATACAAGGTCAGCATGCCTGATTCTTGAAAACATAAATTTTTTATTTGCTTTTATTCAGATGTTCAAGTTTAGAAAAACATATTACTTACCATGCAAAGGGCATTTTCTATAAAACGTAATGCGAAATGAATTTACGTTACTTTACTTTTTATCTTTGATAAAAAAGTCTTGTGTTATTTACTAAAAAGTTATTTTCACTTCCCAGATTCTCTTTTCGGAAACCTTTTGATCTTCTACGGATAAGTTAAAAGACATAACATAATTTCTCACCGGCTGTGTAGAATGACATAATTCTGAAGGAATGTTGTATTTTTCTTGTTTTCAAGAACGCTCCCTTAGGAACATTACTCAAGTAAAAGTATCATTCAAAGAACGAACCTTCGGGTAATACCAGGCCACAAAGATATGGATCGAATATCTAATTAATTAAGTAATCAAAAGATAAGAAGAAAGCTTACTTTGAGATCTAGACAAAATCTAAAGGTATGTTATGTCATAACTTTCTTAATTAGGATAATGTAGAAACAAAGAATTGAGTTAGTTGGAGGGTTCAAAGAAATTTAATTTTCTAATTAAATAGGATTTTGAAACATCAGACCCCCTTGCGTTGTCAAAATAAGTAATTAAATTGCTTATTTTTTTAACATTCTATACACCTCATCAAAATATATTATCTCTCATCTCTATCTCTATTAATCCTACTAGCGTCCCAGAAAAATCGCAAAAAAGTTCGAGATCGAAATTACTGACAAATTGGTAAAGGCTTTCATGGCTAGTAAGTAAACTGATGCTGTCTTAAACAGGCCTTAAACCTTAGGAGTCTACAGCATACCATGTCCCAGCAGAAACGTCTACATACGAACCACTAAGATCGATAAGAACGAGACTCAAGGAGCATAAAGCAAGCTGCCGGCTAGGACACTGAAAAGTTGGCTGTGGTAGTACACGCACTGAGCAATGACAACCACAAAATACTCTTTGAGAACTGCAAATTGTTAGCTTTGGTTAACGGCTATCACAACAGGATGGTTAGAGAGACCATCGATATTCAAAAACATTCGGAGAACTACAACTAGAAGGGCCAGAAGAACCAGAACTCTCAGTCTCAGTCAGATCTGGAACGCGATCTTCAGGCTCACTCAAACGATATCAACTGGCATGCCACGCTTGACTGAACTGGAACGAGTACCGTCCTCTACCCTTCATTATCATCATAAGGTCGTCAGTCCTAAGACTGTTTGGACATGCATCTCCACTCTTTTCTATCCTGAGCTAATCTTTGCATTTCCCCAAAACTAGAACATCCCACGTCCTTAACTATTTGTATACAGTCATCTAATTTAGGTCAGTTCGGACAACAACTCGCCTATATTCTAGGTCTACCTCTACTCCTCCTAACTCCTGTTCCTGCCTCTAATAAGTCTCTGACTAGACATTCATACCTGCAAAGGTGTCCCACCAACCTATCGACCCACAGGAAAAGTCCACCTCCAGCATCGGAGATTGAAAAACCTCTGAAGAAGGTACAACTCGTACTTGCGAAACTCCAACCGATGACTACCTTTAGACCCGAATCAGAACATCATTAGTTCGTTACTGTCTCTATATATACTTTATGTAGACTCAATATTCCTAACTAATATGAAATTCAATTCAACCTAGTCAATAATAGAAGTAGTGTGAACAGGTGTTGAGCATTAACGCAAGTCAAAATTTACGACGTTAACAATTTCTTTTCTACATAGAACTGCCTTCGTTATACACTCAAATTACGTAACCTAACTGTAAAACTGCAATTAAGCTATATGAAACATCCAGAGCTTTATGAAATAGCTTGCTCTAACTATTCGAAGATCATAGTTTTAATTGTATAACAGGTCATCGTTAAGAATATTTCGTAAAATGGACTATTTATCGTCTTAATGCAGTATGGCATCCTCTAGTAGAATTAAAGAAGAGCAGTCATAATAAACATGCCTAATAAGAACGCATTCTTGTTGGGTAATTTATTAATGTGGATCCCATTTGCGATTGGACGATAGTATATATATGTCTTACCTACTCTCTCGGCAGACGGTTTAAAATAATTACGAGATGCATAATTTGTCGATCGATTTGATTCAATTAGCAGAATTTTGGTATATCATCTGAAATCATCTGCCGATAACTGAGGACAAAAGCATCAGATTCATTACTTTTTTACTTTCAGATAATTAAACTGGGGTTGTCTGTAGGTAAATTCTTGTGAACAAAACGGTGGGTTGATGTTACATTTATTGACTCACAAATTTTCGCCAACATTCTTGACTTCACCAGGAGATCGCTAACTATATGTAAATCAGGAGTTGAAAATTAAAATTTTATTAATTTTACTTACATGTTGTACGAGGGTGGATTGATAAGTTTCCGGCCTGACCAAGAAAAACAAGGTTTTTAAAAATTTTTTTTTTTTATTTCTCAACATAATCTCCTCCAAGGCTGATACATTTCTCATAGCGGTGTTCCAGTCTATTAATGCCATCTCTATAGACTGATTCGTCAAGCTCCTCAAAATAACCATTTACAGCTTCGATTACTTCTTC
>NW_020438877.1:586791-603245 GCF_000699045.2 Agrilus planipennis | reverse complement strand
GAGCTCTCCATATATATATATGTAAATTACACTTAAACCATCATGACAAACTACGTTAAATTTTTCCGAAACAAAATGGTGGAAAAGGCGGCAAAAACAATCATAGGAAGATAAACTGAAAGGTTAACGATAAATGATGGTAACGTGTAAATTTTAGTTTGTGATTGTAGATCTAGAGTTAGAGTAAAGAGTGGACCCATAGGGCGACTTCGAACCACAACGTGGTAGATAACTTATTATATAGGTAGCAAATAACGGTAAATGGTGCTCAGGTTCTCGTGGTCAGATGTTGTGTTCATACAGTTATTGGTTCTGTATATACGCCATTTAAAAAAAAAGACGTTTTTAGATGATGTGGTTAGCTTGGAGGTGCGATACTTTCTCGACGGTTGTAGAATTACCTGCTGTATGCAAGTGAACTGTTACTGGATTCTGAGCAGATATCATTTAGATATTGGTTAAAGCGATAAATGATGGCTGTATATGAATCTACTCATAAAAAGCGTCTTTGGTTCGGTAGGCGATATATCGAGATTGTCTATGGCGTGCTGATGGAATCAAATAAGATCGTTAGTTTAATTGGACAAGAAGAGATACTTCAGCAAGGCCCTTGTCTAACATTTGAAATACTTTAGTTTCAGCAAATGTCAGTTATTTGCGAAACATTGCCGCAAATCCATGTTTTATAAGAATACTTGTTGTATTTTATATTGCATGAGCATGTTGATGAATTGCTACCAGAAATACGTACAATATCCCTTGATCTTATATTTCTACAACCATGTCAAGGCCTCTACGGCTGAACACTGATTAATATTTCACATCGTAAAATGGATTTGTGACAATAAAACTACGTATATACACAGTTATTTGAACAGAAAAGTAGAACAATTTTTATCGTAATCATTAAATGGTAAAGTACTAAACAAAGTAGAGCAAAGATTCATCAGATGATGATAGATCATTTGCATACGGTGAAGCTGTATTGAGACGACACTTTACCGCTCCGCATAATTTTTACAAAGGATAGCTTGAATATACAGGGGGTTTCTGAAATAAGTAGCACGCTTTGAAGCATGTTAACTAGACGTTAAGGAGGATCTCATGATCAGTAAAAAAACATGGTTAAGAAAAAAAAACATTTGTAATAAAACCATAAAAATTAAAACATTACTTCGTTCATCGCTGATAGTATTCAGTACTATTTAAAGTACACCTCGACAAGGTACTAACAACACAAAAAAATTAACGTTAGGTAAATATTAATAGGTAAATTAATATTAAATTCCAAACCACGATTGAGATACTGCCAAGATATACTTTATGCTTTTATCTTTTTTTATGGGCTGTTCGCCAATAGCTCTATCCTACCACTAAAAAAAAGTTAATTACAACACCAGTAAACACAAACATGCTTACGTACGAATACTAAAAAATTTGTTCAAAACGCGAATTCCTTGTTTTAAGGCGTTTATCAAAATTATTTGTGAGTCACGCAAACACGTGCGGCATTTGGCGTGTTTCATTTGCAGCGATCATCACACGGTCGTGCATATCATTGGCGATCATTAGCGTTCTGAACTACCTTTTGCGCGCTCTATTGCATACAACCCTGTGGAAATAATTCAAGCAGATTTAGATTTGGAATGCGCGCCAAGATCCGTACGTTTAATTGTACCATTTTGTATCCCATCACCTCCTGCAAGCTAGCTACTTACTTCAGAAACACCCTATATGTGTATTCATGTAATTCGATGCGCTCGGAATACTGTCGGTATAGCATGATCTGTTCATATTCACCTACTGATCAGATTTCGATAGTTTATTTGTCTAAGATCGTTGTTCATAAATAATTATTACCTAGTTAAAAATATAATTTTTTAGTAATTTTTCACGAATGTGACATTTCAGAGTAAACAAAGCGGAAATACATTCCAACCAGTAACTCCCCTCTTTTCAAGCAATTTACCTTTCAAGCGGTCGAGGCTCTGGCGCTAAATAATAAATTTTACATCGAAAATTGTATACTTAGGTAACCTCAAAATAAATTGATACTTTGGTTTCTTTACGATAATAATTAATTACAACACCAGTAAACACAAACATGCATACGTATATATACTACATTTGTTCAAAATTCGAACTCCTTGTATTAAAGCGTCTACTAAAATTATTTCTGAGTTGCGCAAACAAGTTCGGCAGTAGGTGTGTTTCATTTGCAGCGATCATCACACCATCGTGCATATCATTAGCGATCTGCACTAGCTTTTCCGCGTTCAATTCAGTATCTAGATACCACTCTGTATCCCATCACCTCCTGCAAGTTAGCTACTTACTTCAGAAACACCCTGTATGTGTATTCATGTAAATGGATGCACTCAGAATACTCTCGGTATAGCAAGATTTCTTCATATTCACCTACTAATCAAATTTCGATAGATTATTTGTCTAAGATCGTTGTTCGTAGATAATTATTACCTAGTTAACAATATAATTTTATAGTAATTTTTCACGTATGTCAAGTGACAACAGAATGTTGACATTTCAGAGTAAAGAAAGCGGAAATACATTCCAACCAGTAACTCTCTTCTTTTCGCGCAATTTACCCTTCAAGCGGTCGAGGATCTGGCGCTGAATAATAAATTTTACTTCGAAAATTATATACTTAGGTAACCTCAAAATAAGTTGATACTTTAGTTTCTTTACGATAATAATTAATTACAACACCAGTAAACACAAACATGCATACGTATGTATACTAAAAAAATTTGTTCAAAATTCGAACTCCTTGTGTTAAAGCGTCTACTAAAATTATTTCTGAGTTGCGCAAACAAGTTCGGCATTAGGCGTGTTTCATTTGCAGCGATCATCACACGATCGTGCAAATCATTAGCGATCTGCACTAGCTTTTGCGCGCTCAATTCAGTATCTAGATACCATTCTGTATCCCATCACCTCCTGCAAGCTACCTACTTACTTCCGAAACACCCTGTATGTGTATTCATGTAAACGGATGCACTCAGAATACTCTCGGTATAGCATGATTTCTTCATATTCACCTACTAATCAAATTTCGATAGCTTATTTGTCTAAGATCGCTGTTCGTACATAATTTTTCACGAATGTCAGGTGACAACAGAATATTGACATTTCAGAGTAAAGAAAGCGGAAATAAATTCCAACCAGTAACTCTCTTCTTTTCGAGCAATTTACCCTTCAAGCGGTCGAGGATCTGGCGGTAAATAATAAATTTTACTTCGAAAATTATATACTTAGGTAACTTCAAAATAAGTTGATACTTTGATTTCTTATCTTACATTTTTATTAAAAATAAGAGGTCACAAAATTTTTATACAATAATTGACTGTGAGTACTAGTTATGTAAGACTTAATTAAATTAAAATATAATAAAATAAAACAGGCCATATAAAATTATATACCTAAAATATCTACTTATATCTCTACAGCAAGTCCGACTAAAAGAATATTAGTTATTGATATTTCCGATTGTCTGCAGCTGACTCCCTTTTAGCTAGAAATTCATGTAAAAAAGAAAGGTCTGCGCTTCAGCTTCGTCGCTTTTGCGTCGTGTTGGTTGGCACGATAAAAAAAGACAGTTCAACTTTTGCAGCAATTTGTTATGCGTCAAGAGATAACCGTTACTAAACGCGTAATACCGTGAACAATCCGACTTGGTTCACAGTAAATTCGCAACGGGATCGAGACGACGCGACGTGGCGCGGCGCGGCGCGGCGTTGTTACTACCACCGCTACAACCGTGGACCACCCACCAAGTCCGAACTCGCGGCTAACTTGATTAGCACCCGTGGTCCCATCGCTCGTTCTTGCATGTATGATGTATGAAACGGCGCTAAGGCGAAAAGATTAACAATGTTACAACGCCACGTTAACAGTTGTGGAATTCTATAACTCAAACCTAGAAATGAACGTGCTAGTAGTTTCGCGAAAACCAATTATACACTTCCGACGTCCATTTCCACCACTAATCATGAATCAAACAATTTCAAACACTGCATTTGCGAGTTGGAACCCGTAGAACATCTTTAAGTTTTGTTATACACTAATAACGAGTTGAAAATTTAACATAGGGTTCTATTCTATCTTACAAGCAATCATGCATCAAAAGGAGTCGTCATGCATGAAATACGACCTAGTATAGGAAAATTAGTACAAATACTTTACCTTGAGCTATTTTTTATGTAGATAATGGAGTAATATTGGTCTAAGAATGTAATTTAAAATTTTTACGCTTTGTTTAAATGATTTTGAGACTTCGTTACTTTTAAATTGTTTCAGAAAAGCAAGAGACATGTACATTGCAATATGAAGTCAAACGTAAGTAAATACTCGCTTTTATTAAGAATTAGGCGTCCGTTTGCGTGTCTGTCTATCTGTCTGTTTGTCTGTCTGTCTGTTTGTCAAGACCCGTTTTCTCAGGAATACGTGCAGGTATACTTCGTTTACTTTCTGTAGCGATATAACCTTCAATTTCACCAGCGCAAGGTAGAAAAGAACAGCACTAGGCCAGAAAAGGAAGGAAACCAAGCTCTTAACAGGTGAGGAGCGTATAATCCGTACAGTACTGCACGGAAAAGTTGACCATTTTATCCACTAAAATTGCATTGCTCGAATCTATTGTTATTGGTACCAATTACTACTGAAAATATCAACCAGATGTTTGTTTATATTTGAAGACATATTAAAGGTTTTAAAACTTGTTTTTGACACGAAGTGTGATTTTCATGATTGAATAATACTTTTGGCAAGTACTGTACGAAAAAGTATGTTTAATGTACAAGAGTCGAAAGTATAATGAGCTTTTTCCTCCCTACCTCCGATTTTGTCAGTGCGCATCCAAGACATTGGAAGGGGCACATTGCTAGAGAAAGTAAACGAAGCATATCAAATTGAAATTAATATCAAATACTATGATCGGTCTGCAATCCCTTGCAGCTATAAAAAAGCTAACGTCTACGTCAACTCAATCAGAAAATACTGCCATTTATGCCACATAATTTGACATTCTCAAAGGAATCAAAACCTATATCCTACAGTGTACTTCCCGTTGACCTATAAAAATGAAATTTGAAAAGAAACAATATCTTATAGCACAAGTGAAAGGATATTTCTGAACACCCTAAATTCGTAATTATATTTACATTTATATACCTATTGTTTCTACAGTATTATTGAATTTTTTAATTGTGCTGCCAGGCTATCAGTGAGTACGAGGGTGGATTGATAAGTTTCCGGCCTAACCAAGAGATGACGCCACTAGGCCTACCTTGAGGTGACATTCTATAGTACCATCCTTGGATAGCTTGTAGCTATAGTTTCAGCCCGATCTCCTTGCTAGTGTAGGTTTGACAGCACGCTGAACAAGACGCCTCTGTGGTTTTCGTAAAAATGGAAAAGCAGGAAAATCGTGCTGTCATCAAATACTTTTATTTGAAGGGGTTAACGCCGAAGGAAATTAAAAAAGAGATGGACTCAACACTGGGGACATCCTCCCCGTCATATTCAACCGTTAAGCAGTGGGTTTCCGAGTTTAAAAAGGGTCGTGTGAGCACCTCTGATGGGCCTCGCTCAGGACGCCCCGTTGAGGTCACAACTCCAGATATGATCGAAAAAATTCATCAAATAGTGCTGGGAGACCGCAGATTGAAAGTGCGTGAGATAGCTGAGACCTGTAAGATGTCATATGAACGTGTGCAACATATTTTGCACCAACATTTGCATATGGAAAAGCTCTGTGCAAGATGGGTGCCGCGTTTGCTAACAGTCGACCAAAAATTGATTCGAAAAAACATTTCTACCGCAAATTTGTCATTGTATAAGCGTAATCCAAGCGAATTTTTGCGTCGATTCGTAACCGTTGACGAAACGTGGGTCCACCACTACACTCCTGAAACCAAAGAACAGTCTAAACAGTGGATTGGACCAGGGGAACCAACTCCAAAGAAGGCAAAAACAATTTTTTCGGCGAACAAGGTTATGGCTACTGTTTTTTGGGATGCAAGAGGTATTATATACATTGATTACCTTGCAAAGGGTAATACTATCACTGGTCAATACTACGCAGACTTATTGCAACGTTTGAGCCACGAGGTGAAAATTAAACGACCTCATCTGGCGAAGAAAAAAATCTTGTTTCATCACGATAACGCACCAGCGCACACGTCAATCGTTGCGACGGCTAAAATCAACGATCTAAAGTTTGAATTGATGCCGCACCCTCCTTACTCTCCAGACCTAGCCCCGAGTGACTATTTTCTGTTCCCTAATCTCAAAAAATGGCTTGGCGGTAAGAGATTTGCGGACAATGAAGAAGTAATCGAAGCTGTAAATGGTTATTTTGAGGAGCTTGACGAATCAGTCTATAGAGATGGCATTAATAGACTGGAACACCGCTATGAGAAATGTATCAGCCTTGGAGGAGATTATGTTGAGAAATAAAAAAAAAAAATTTTTAAAAACCTTGTTTTTCTTGGTCAGGCCGGAAACTTATCAATCCACCCTCGTATTACCTACCCACTATGCACTACGTAGGGTGCCCATAAGTCAACAGAGACTAAAATTCGGATCTATGTTTGCTGGCGATACATATAATTGTAGTACATAATTAATGCATCCAGATGGTAGGATGAGTAAAACAAAATTAAGTGTGATCAGAAATTACTTAGAAAGAACAATTTAACGAGAAAGTTTCGTGCAGAATTTTTGTTATTGTTTCAGCTCAGTTTCTTGATAACGTGAGTCAACATTATCAATTTTTTGTTCAGAATCTGAACTGGGTGAACGTTCTGATTCAAATGATGGATCTCCGATTTTATCATCACTAAATAAACAGTCATTACTCTCTAGGAACTGGTCTACTATTTCGATGCCTTTCGGGTCTAATAAATTAGGTAACCTTTTAGATGAGCATGCCATTTTGCAGAAAAAGTCACGATAGCGGGAACATTGCATTTGATTAGCTAATCAATAACCTTAAGAAGTAATAAAACACCACTATACTAAGATAGCAAAAGAAACTAATAAACGTCAGCTGTTAAATAGGACTTAGTTTGAACCTACAGCGGTGGGTAAGTGAGGTAATAATAATTTCATTATATTAGAGCTCTCCATAGATAGATCAAAAAGTATGTAAAGTGAGGCAATTTTAGCTTGATGTACCTAATCGAGTTAGAAATGGGGATCAGTCCAGAGCAACCTTCTAAAAAAGATTTTTTGTTTCTACTTAAATCTTCTAAAAGATAAAGTCTATTCAATTCTAAAATTTTTAATTTTTCTACTGCAAGATCATCATCATCAAAATGTCGTCAGTCCGAACACTGGTTGCACACTCTCCTCCACTATTTCCTATCCTGAGGTACCTAATCCTCGCATTTCCCTAACTATTTGCGAACAGTAATCTAATGTAGGTCTACCTCTACCTCTCCTTCCGTTTCTGCTTCTGATATGTCTCTGACTAAAGGTTGATGCCTGAGAAGATGTCCTACTAACCTATCTCGCCTATTTCTTATTGACTTCCATAGAGTCATCTGTTCTCCTATTTTTTTAGTACCTCTTCATTTCTAACCTTCTCTATCCACAGTATCTTCATCATTCGCCTGTAACAGGACATTTCGAACGCTTCTAACCTTTTCTTTTCCACCGGGCCCACTGTCCATGCTTCGCACTCTTGCAGCGCGGCGCTCCAAACATATGCCTTCAATAATCTTCTTCTAAATTAACCGTTCACGAGCATGGAAGTGACTTCTTACTGTAGGCGACTCGACCCTGCGCTATCCTCTAACTCTAACTTATCTGACTTCCTAGATACCGTAAATCGGCCACTTCTACTAATTTTTCGTCTCCTACCTTTATATTCACTCTTTTCCTACTTTTTATTCCCTTGCATACCAGTATTTTTGTTTTACTTTTATTTATTTTCATACAGTACTCTTTTGTCAATACCGCTTCCATTTTAATTAAAGGTATCTCTAACTCCTCCTTGCTAGATGCTAATACTGCTATATCATCTGCAAATCTAAGCATACTACTACTCGTTTGAAGATAGGTATTGTTGCCTGTCGCTATCGAGACTTCGAGATATAATCTACGTTCACGTTGTCAACGCAGCACTACCACTGAGGACGTCAGCCGCGGTAGCTGACGAAACGTCTGGACAGAATAGTTCACTTACCCACAGCCCTATAGCCCGAATATTCATTCTACTATAGGTATTGTTTATTTAAAATGACAATCCAGGTTGAAGTACCTAGTCCAAAAGATGTATATAGTTAAAAAACTCGTTTTGATCAAGATCGGTTGTATAATTTTTGCCTAATTCATTTGCAACTAAGTAGTTTCTGAAAATTAAATTTAACCGAACTGCTCTAAGCATATCTTCTAATTGATCCTCGTTTTTCATTAACGCAGCACGATCCATGTAACAAAAGCAATCATAAAAAGTTTAATAATACCCTTTGCCTACAGAATTTGGTAAACTTGATCGCGTTTTACAACCTGCGGTTTAGAACTGAGATGTTTGAGGGGTCTGATTGATTCAATGTTTACTCTGCTGGTTTTAGCGTCTGACTGACGTTTTAACAGATGGCAAGCACTGAGGGTCGTTCATATATTTCGTAACACTATTTTTGTCACCTTTTTCATCGTTTTTTCCTTTACACTTAGTTACGTAGATCATATACCTCCGTTGCTTGCCACGTCACGCAGACATTTCTATATTTGTGGTGGTACCTATTTGATTATTTTTGAAAGCCGATATTACTATTGACAGGATCATGCGAACAATTTGAGATCATATTTATTATTTAGGAGAAGACGGTTTTCATTTTAAAAAAGTACTGAAGCTTTAGATAACACTTTTAATATGAATTTATTAGAGGACATTAATTAAAATAACAATTTTAAACCAATTGACTAAAATATAAAATTAACCCCGAAGGAAAACACAAGAGCTATACATCGTTTACTTTCTGTAGCGATGTGACCTTCAGTTTAACCGACGCAAAGTAGAAAAGAACAGCACTAGGCCAGAAAAGGAAGAAGACAACTCTCGGCCAAACTCTTAACCGGTGAGGAGCGTATAATCCGTACAGTACTGCACGGAAAAATTGACCATTTTATCCACTACAATTTCATTGCTCAAATGTGCTGTTATTGGTACCAATTACTACTGAAAATATCAACGAGGTGATTATCTATATTTGAATATGTATTAAAAGCTTTAAAGCTTGTTTTCGACTCGCACTATTATGAAAAAGTATTTTTAATGAACAAAAGTCGAGAGTATAATGAGCTTTTTTCTCCCTACCTACGATTTTGCCAGCGCGCATCCAAGACATTGGAAGGGGCACATAGCTAGAGAAAGTAAATAAAATATACTACTAATTAACTAATAAGGCTTTGTGATCATCGCGCGTCTGCGTTCGTACATCCATCAACTTAATGAATCACTCTACTGTCACATTTCATTCCGTTACTCCAACTCCCCCTACCAGCATTGTGATGTAGGTAGTTTATGAACGTCCTCTCGCCACTTTGTTAGATCAATTGATTTTATGCGCATAACAGTTTAATAGAGCATCGTGTAGATTAAAAGTAATTTTGTATTATTTTGAATTATTGCACCAAAAGTACAACACACCGACTACATCATCTATCGATGGACAATCATCAACGAGAACTGGCCTTTCTCCACAAACAATGAAATTCGAAGTGGTCAGTATTCTGTCGAAACTGTCAGACGCGGATCGCGATTTCGATCTTGTTGGATCTCATCAGCGCGTCGCAGAGAGTTTCGACAGAACTCAGACCAACTCTACCTGCTGCCTTAACACAGCGCGTTTTATGAGATCCTACAAATGGCGCGGTAAGCGCCATCTGCAGTACAATGCTACAGGTAGTGGAATTCGTTATGCTCAACAAGGTCTATTTAAATAGATGGATCTACTTGCTGAACTGAATCCACGGGTAGCAGCAAGTAGATATCCATCTATTTAAATTGACCTTGTCAAGCATAATGAATTCCACTAAATGTAGCATTGTACTACAGATGGCACTTATCACGCTATTTTTAAGGTTTCATAAAACGCGCGCTGTGTTAAGGCAGCAGGTAGAGTTGGTCTGTGTTCTGTAGAAACTGTCTGTGACGCGCTGATGAGATCCAACAAGATCGAAATCGCGATCCGCGGCTGGCAGTTTCGACAGAATACTGACCACTTCGAATTTCCTTGTTGGATTTTGGTAACGTGCCTATCACGTAGTGGTGAGCTAAGCCGTGAATTCAGTTCAGCAAGTAGATATCCATCTATTTAAATGGGCCTTGTTGAGCATAATCAATTCCACTAAATGTTGCATTGTACTACAGATGGCGCTTGCCGCGCCATTTGTAGGTTTTCATAAAACGCGCTGTGTTAAGGCAGCAGGTAGAGTTGGTCTGTGTTCTGTCGAAACTGTCTGCGATGCGCTGATGAGATCCGACAAGATCGAAATTGCGATCCGCGTCTGACAGTTTCGACAGAACACTGACCACTTCGAATTTCTTTCTTAGATTTTGGTAACGTGCCTATCACGTAGTGGTGAGCTACGCCGTGAATTCAGTTCAGCAAGTAGATAACCATCTATTTTAATGGACCTTGTTGAGCATAATGAATTCCACTAAATGTTACATTGTACTACAGATGGCGCTTACAGCTCCATTTGTAGAATTTCATCTTTCTCCACAAGTTTCGCTTTTATAGGAATTGAAGTCGAGCACCTGCGTTGAGTTCATAGTTTCTCTTAAACAAAATTGAATTTCTATAAGTAGTTTCCCATCATAAAGTTGATTTTTGAAAATCGACAGTCGTTTGACACCTGAATCATTATTGTCTTTTACTTCCCCAAATTCTTTACACGCTCATTGATGGACTTTCCGAGATTTCACGGTAGGAACCTACTTATCCTCTTTTCCGCCCGACAAAAAACAGTTACAAGTTCTATTGCTCATTATAAGTGGCAATTGGACGAAAGAACCTTTTCCACTTCCGGACGTCGTTGTCCTTTATTACTTTTCCCGATTGCCTCGAGACTTCTCATCTGTCTTTTCGAAAATAACGAACGCCTTCTTATATTACGAATGACCAGAGCATCGGCAATTTTACGTTTAATTTACTTTACGTTATTGTTACATTTATCTTTATGCGGCCCAATTTTGTATCAAAGAAAAGAATGGGATCCATACAATTGGAGCTCATTCAAGTTAAAGAAAATACGAATAAAAGTCGAACAATCAAACAATATTGTAAGTACTTCTCGTGGATTAAATAAATTTGTACAAACATAGAAAATTCTGTAGGCTATTGAATGATACTGAAGATCACATGAAACAATTTTATCTTTGCGTTGCATCCGTCTTTTAAAAAAATAAACGCTAACCAATATTGAGTTCACTTTTGATTTAGACCACGGCGCTTCATAAAGAAAATATTGCAACAATATTTTGTGTTGTACAGCATGTTTCAAGAGGGTTGATCTCTCATTTTTATTGGGCATCCATTAATTACGTGAGCTCAATAGAGGGGTGGAGGGGTCCAACGAAATCTCACCAAATCTCATTTAAACCGAGGGGGGATAATCGAAAATCTCTCGTCAACTTCAAAAAATATAGAATATCACAGATACTAAAAGAAAATGATAAAACTATTGATAATAGATGTTGTAAGACATGCGGCATTTACTTTGCTTCGTGTGTAAAGCTGCAGAAACACAGGTCAGCTCTTCATGCAGTTCGACGAGAAACTCTTGTCAGGATTCAATCAAAGCGTGTAGTTAAGTGTCGTGCTAAAGAGCTGCTGTGCGTTGTGGACGAATGTGGATAGATGAAGAAAACGTAGACGTTTCCAGTGACTGTCTCTTCCTGCACTACCATAAATCCCAGATGACATATGTCAAATTATTTCGATCGATAAAGTACACGAGTCTCCATGGATTGAGTAAAAATTAAAAAAAAAAGTGTTTTAATCTGTTTTTACTTTGAATTTTATTTAATTTAAATAAATTTACTATAGTATACCTGAACGATTTATTATTTTCCCGAATAATAAAAATAAATTAAGTTAAAATATTTTTAGTGTCAATCTCACGTAAGGGGAGGGGGTCCTGGCAAATCTCGTTAAATCTCACCTAAGGGGGGGAGGAGTCTAAAATGACCAAAAAATACCTCACGTAATTAATGGATGCCCCTTTATATAAGTTTCTATTTTATTCCGGTAGGTTATGTTCGGCGCGGGTGAGTATATAGGTAGTTGACTTTAGGAAAGCTGGAAAAAAGAGGAAGCAAAAAATGTGTACCTAAGAAACCACTCATAATAAACAAAGAAATATTGTACCGATAACAAAATACAAAATTGTATTGTTAAAGCTGTTGTTATATTACTCACATTAACAAAAAAAAAAAAAACAGTAGAATATGCAGGAGCTTATTTTCGAGTAGATTACACAGGAGGAACCGTGTCTAAATTCACTCAAGCCACGCATTACGATCCCGTTACGTAGAGGAGAGTGTCAAAAATTGATGAATTTTTTGTTAACCAATTTATAGACAAACCCTACTATAAAAACCGAGCTTAGACCGATTTGCGATTTGTCAGTTCTCGCAAATTCGAACAAAAGTCGAATATGCCTCTACCTTATTAGGTATATGAATTGTAATATCTCTGCCTCTACAAATTTATTCTCTCGGTTTCATCTTTTACATTTATCACATTAAGCGTAATTAATTGAGTGTTTAAACTTACCAAGCTGTAAATTCAACATCAAAGGATGTAATTCGACTACACCTTGTATGGAACTTAGCACCCTTTCAAATCTCAATATCATTTTATCGGCAAAGCCGACAACACTGAATGTCGTTTGTGTTGAACTTCGTTCCGTTTGTCACATTTATGTGTTTGTTTAGACATTAATTTTTGTAAGCCTCAAGTAAACTACATCAATTACGTTCATTAATTTTGAACGTATAGCTTGGCAAGTCTTCGTATTTAAGAGGGTACGCATGGGTACGCATACAAAAAAAGAGAATTGTCGAACGTGAGAGTCAAACCAAACTGTGCCTTAGCTATACTAAGAATTTTGATGACTAAGTGATAAGCTGATAACAACAGCACTTTTCAAACCTGATTAGTTCGAGAACCATCACAGTTTTATTCATAGCATTTGGGACTATAGCTAGGTGTCCAAATTTTGTCTAAAGGAATAAGAGCTCCGTGTGTAGCTCAGTCACTGTAAAACAGCTGTTACAATAATGTGACATGATACGTATTTACGGGTCTGAATCATATCGATGCTGAATCCTTATCATTTGCAGCGAGTACAAGTCCCCTTGAGACTGATTTTCAGCCTTTCTTTTGTGTTCTCACATTTGCATAGTGCTGCCTGTAATATCCCTACTTTTAATGTTTTAGTCTCCACATTATTTTTAGTACAAAATTGTTTATGTTTATTTGTTTATCTTAGTCGCTCGATAAAATCGGCAATGTTTACTCCATCCTTGTAGCTGCAGATTTTATCATACTATTCAATTCCTATTAGACATCTACGTTTCCAATTCACACACAGGACCGGCTGCGGGTTCTAAATTATATGGATTTTGTCAAAAAAAAGTTTTTGCCTTTAAGCACGCTGCTGAACTCACCATACGATGGTTTATTGCATCTAGTTTACACCCTCCAAAACTCGGCACTTATTTCTATTACACACAAGGTATACTTCATTTACTTTCTCTAGCGATTTGCCCCTTCCAATATCTTGGATGCGCGCTGGCAAAATCGTAGGTAGGAAGAAAAAAGCTCATTATACTCTCGACTCTTGTTTATTAAACATACTTTTTCATAAACTACCTGCCAAAAGTTCTGTTCAATCATGAGTAATAGTGCGAGTCGGAAACAAGCGTTAAAACCATTAATATGTCTTCATATATAAATAAACATCTCATTGATATTTTCAGTAGTAATTGGTACCAATAACAGCACATTTGAGTAATGCAATTGAAGTGGATATAATGGTCAATTTTTTCGTGCAGTACTGTACGGATTATACTCGTACGCTCCTCACCGGTTAAGAGTTTGGCCGAGAGTTGTCTCCTTCCTTTTCTGGCCTAGTGCTGTTCTTTTCTACTTTGCGCCGGTCAAACTGAAGGTCACATCGCTACAGAAAATATTATATACACATTGGGTATTCATTGTATCGTATTTAGACATTCTTGGACGTATAAGGAAATTGATCTTGATATTGTTGTTTTTCTGTCTTCTGAGCTTCTCTCGACGTATGTATCAGCATAAGGTATTCTTTGCAGTGTTTAGAATGTTACAGTGTGAGATGGTCATTTGAACTGTTAAGATTCATGTGCACCTGACTGCAGTATACGTGTATCACATCTAAAACACAATCGCAGTATTAAACTCACTGTTGCCATGCCAATGTACTTTGTATTACTGTCAGAGGCAGACGCCGTTGCACAATGAACCGTTACAATTTACACAACCTGGTCGCCCTAATGAACGTACATAATAATCCCACGTGACATCCTTGATGGCCACATCTCATTTCTTCCACTTCGTGTGAGTAAAGTTGTTAATTGGGCGCAAACATCGTCTCGCTCGCGGGCTTGTAACTTCCAAGTGTTTACAGTCGAAACTAATCACGGTATGCGAAACGTGGTCGAGAGCAAGAGACAGAGAGAATCGGTTTCGTAGGATATACGGGTAGCTTCACTGCACCCCTTACCACTCCCAGTTCTATATATCTGTATACCTGCTGCTGATATCTGCTGTCGTGGCAATATCCTATTCAAAGGAAACAAGATAAAACTGTTACGTCGAAGGCGCGGAGCGTACAGAATTTACGGTTTAATTCTGTGCGTCGGTCGGGAGCAGGAAATTAGAATTTGCAATGTCAGAAACAACCCTTCCCGTTTCGTTCGGGTAGGCAACTGTTTGAAAGCCCCCCGGGAATACGAGTGTTTTTAAAGATGTAATTACTCGCGGCTCGTTTTCCTGGATACTTTTTTATTCGGCAAATATTGAATACCTTCGATTTTTTTTGTTAAGTCATAACTTGGATATTGATAAAAATTGTGGAGATACACAACTACAGAAACAGTCTACTATTTTATATATTTTAAACATAGAAATCTTCTAATGAATAACATTTTTCAGTAGAGAGAGATTTTAGTTTCTGGACTGTGGATGTCAGCAATTTTTGGTACGATCGTTAACAAACTTATAGTAGGCCTTGAAAAAGTTCGTTGTTGTCGAAAGTTACATACCTTATTAATTATATAATATACTACCTATTATTCCGGAGCTCATGAATTTCTAAAGTAAGTAGATAAAAAAGTAGCTCCTCATTGATCCTGCGAGTGCGAGTGAGATGGTTATTTCCTTTTCTTATACCTTCTATTTCGTAGATAAGTCCCCTCTTCCATAGCCAAACCCAATAGTATTGCGAACGTAGTAACGAAAAATTTCGTAGGTATTATTTAAGTTGCGTGAGAGGCTTTGCTCGTCTACGGGATGATATGGGAGTGGAAGGGAGAAGAAAAAGAGAAAGCAATATGGGTCATTACTGCTTACTCTCTCGTACTCATTGAAGGGTATGGAGTGACTCAAACTAACTCATGTAGTTTGCCCGGCTCTGTTCTAGTTGAACAATGAACAGTAGTTGATTGGTAGCGAAGGATTGGAGTAGTCGATACTTAGAGTGCGTGCGTGGACGTGTTTGAACGTATTTTCGCAATTATTATTTAATTTTCATTTTGTCATTGGTTACCTTACGTATTTCTTCGTTATAATTCGTTTTGCTAGTGTTATTTGTTTTCTTTGCTTTTCAAAGTTACATATTTAAATCACCAAACCAATTGTTTTATTTTGTGATCCCATAATTTTCTGCAATCAATTTCCACCACTACTAATATTAAAAACGACTGTAACAAATACACAACAAGGCTATGCAATGTAACACGGATACATATACGCATGAAATTCGAAGAGGACGAAAGGTCAAAATTGTCGATATCATAAACGAAATACGAAACGTTGGTTGCTCGATGACGATATACGAGTAACTGCGTGTATACGTAAACTTTTATTTGATGCGAAATTCTCTCGTTGTCATTCTTCCTACCCACCGCTGAAATTGAAATCACGAAAGGGACGAAAAAAGGGAAATTCAATTGCTTCGTCGAGAAAGTAGAGCCATCTTAAAAGTCTCGATGTGATTTTACAGTCGAACTTTCTGCTCCTTTTTATTTATTTGTCTGTCCACATTCCACAGGAAATTTAATAGAAGATACAGGGACCCAAAATTAAATCTTCCAAAGTGCTTGAATAACACGAAATAAATCATAACTCGTTATATATATATATATTCCAAATTTTGTCTAA
>NW_020438877.1:567992-585527 GCF_000699045.2 Agrilus planipennis | reverse complement strand
TTGCTTCCACCACTTTACATTAAACTTGGTTTGATTAAACAGTTTGTAAAAGCATTTCGACCTGACCCACGGTGATTATTTCATGTTTAGATATCGAGGTCATGATTTATATAGGTTTTAAGCATATAAAAAAATCGTAAGGACACAAAAAATTACTTTTTAAGAAAAAAGTCAATTCAAAAATCACGTTTTTTTTGTTTATTTTCGATTTTTCAATGCTTTAATATTGTCGGAGGTATTTTTAACCAACACCATCGAAAAGAGCATCGTTAAAAACATAGAAACACTGGTTATCGAACATTTTTTCGTCGCACTCATTACGTGAGCATTTATGGGTTAATGTGACGTGGTATACACCATATGAATATCGTTTTCTATTACTTTCAAGACAATTACGACAAATATTAACAGACCTGTGTTGTGCTTATAAAAATTAGTGTACAACATGTAAGTAAAATTAACAAAATTGTAATTTTTAACTTCTCATTTATATATTTGTTGTGATCTCCTGATGAAGCCAAGAATGTTTGAGAAAGAAGAACAAATTTGAGAGTTAATAAATGTAACACAGCCCATCGTTTTGTTCACAAGAATTTACCCACCAACACCCTCAATTAATTATCTTTAAATATCTTTGACAATAATTAACTTGTATTGCTTAATATTACAACTGTAGCCTCTTGAGAACCCTTTCAGCCTCATAAACCCTGTTTTTTTCATATTAAATGAGAAGTGCAATTGAATGTTTTAATTTTTAAGCGAATGTGTTTTTTTTTTTAATATTTACCTAATATATTTGTTTTACGTGAAGTACCCGTTCGGACTTGTTAAGTTCTGTAACGTAATTAATAGAGTTTACACTGTTAACATAAGCAGGAACAGTAGTACAGGCAATCATCGGCAATTTCAATTAAAACACTCGTCGAATTCGATACAGAACGTCATAGCTGTATTTGCCGACCGCTAAAATTTACGCTCCCGTCCCCAGTTAAGTGCTGTCAAACAAAGCGAACGTGTTTGCGTAGCAATATTTGATTGGGTTCGACGTAAGTTTCACATCGTAATGGAAAGTCTACTATGTGTGAATGTTCGACCGGATACGCTCGTTGATAGATGGTTTTCCAACGTGTCGCTCGGTAATTATTTGAGTATTAGTTTTATTGAGTATTACATTGTTTACGTTCATTGTTACCCCGGATTAATGGCAATTTGTTTTTCGACCTCAATTGGTTTTCACTGCAGTTGACATTTAATGCTTTTTCGCGTATTTTATTGTGAACAAACATGGCACAACAAACATATAAAGATGATTTACTGACATATATAATATCAGCATGCATTTATATAGTATATTTTTTATTTGTTGTAATGTGATGAAGCACACTATCAAATAACGCCGGCGAAAATATTATTTTAGCAATGTTTATAGAAATATTAGATCACGATGCGGTAATTACTATATTAGCCATGAGACAATCAATCAGCGGTCATAGATACGTCATAGATGGATGTCTCCAGATGATGAACAGATGGGAGTCATTTATTTATATTTATTTTGCTATCTATTTCCGTTAAAGTTCCACAAATAAGGGCAAGCATGTAGTAAACGTCTAAGTAGACATTAGAATGATTCCTATCATCATCATCATCATAAGGTCGTCAGCCCTAAGACTGGTTGAACACGCACCTCCACTCCTTCCTATCCTCAGCTAATCTTCGCATTTCCTTAACACTAGAACAGCCCACATCCTCAACCATTTGCGAACAGTAATCTAATCAAGGTCTACCTCTACCCCTCCTAACTTCTGTTTCTGCCTCTAATATGTCTCTGGCTAGACCTTCATGCCTAAGAAGGTGTCCTACTAACCTATCTCGCCTATTCCTATTGACTTCCATACGGTCCTCAGTTTTCTATTCTTTCTAATATTTCTTCATTTCTAACCTTCTCTATCCACAGTGTTCTCATCATTCGCCTGTAACACTACATTTTGAACGCTTCTAAACTTTTCTATTCCGCCGCGCTCACTGTCCATGTTTAGCACCCGTACAGCGTCCTGTCCCAAATGTACACCTTTAGCAACCTTTTTCGAATTTCTAAATTAACCGTTCGCAAGCATAGAAGTAACTGCCTTTTATTGAAGGCGATTTGATCCTGCGCTATCGTCTGTTTTATATCCCTACTACTTCTTCCGTCCTGACTTATCTGATTTTCTAGATTCCTAAAATCGGCCACTTCTAATTTTTCGTCTCCTACCTTTATATTCGTTCTTTCGCTACTTTTCCTTCCTTTGCATAGCAGTATTTTTGTGTGACTTTTATTTATTATTTTCATACAGTACTATTTTGTCAGTACCGCTTCCATTTTATTTAAAGCTATCTCTAACTCCTCCTTACTAGATACTAATACTGCTATATCATCTGCAAATGTAAGCATACTAATATTTTGCCCCTGTAGATCTATCCCTACAGTTGTACTGTCTTTAATGATGTTGATCGCGTCTTCGATGTATAAAAGTAGTGGTGACAGGGTGCATCCCTGTCTGACCCCCTTTCTAATATTTACCTCTATACGTTGCAGCCCCATCTATATAACTGCCGGTTGCTCTTTAAACAATAAAAGTATCACTCTTCTATCTTTGTAACTCATTCCTATATTTTTAAGTATATTTAACATCTTGTCCCATTTAACATTGTCAAAAGCTTTTTCTAAATCTACAAATCCTATGTACGTCCTCTGTCTTTTTCCATCGTTTTCTCTATTGTTACCCGTAAAGCTAGAATGGGCTCCCGCGTTCATCTATTTCTTCTAAACCCAAATTAATCTTCCCCTAATAGTTCTTCCGCCCTTTTTTCCATCCTCCTTTGTACAATTGTAGTTAAGATTTTTTATGCATTTTTAATTCCTATATTATTGTATTAAAATAGTTGATTGCGTTTATGCCATCGACAGTCAGTCAATCAAAAAGATAACAGTAGCAGCTGATTGGGAATTGCAGATTACCTTTTGTTTTAATGAGCTACTATCTCCACTGAAGATCTGGCCTTCTACAACTAGTTGATTGTTAAAGCGAACAATTAAAGTATAGAACTAACTGACATTCGATATCCAGCAATGTTGGAATTTTCAATTAATGATCAGCAATGCTTGGGCGTGTTGAGCATGTTTAAACGTCAACGGACAGCATTTGGTATTCTTAACACTTATAAATCCAGGGCATCAAGATATCAGAATGCATAGAAACATGTTTTGAGAACTTCTAGAATCCCTAACAATATTTCAAAAAGTTTTAATGAAAACCCATATTTGAACACGGTTAATACGTAAAATAAAACAAACGTTCATACTAAATAGAAAAAGGACGGTAAGGAAAAATGGACCATCATGTTATGGAACTCAAACGAATACTGGATTTTCGAATAAATATTTATTTGAACTGATGCTTTCCTGATTTGGGTTGAAAGACCGACGTCGGTTGGAGTTGCTTCCTATAACGTTTCGCTAGCACGATTGGCGAATTTCTTCAGAGGTCTCCGATGTTGGATATGGACAGCATCAGTTCATCTACTGATCGAGAAAGCCTTTACCAATTTGTCAAATATTTACTTGTTTTTTTTAAGCGGTGGTTAATATATAATAGTAAGCACATTTAGTATCTAAGGAAATCTAGGCAACCACGACTAATGTCTCGATTAAGCAGAAGTCGGACTGTCCGTGTGGATAGGGCCGCCCACCCGTAATGGACTTTATATAACGTAATATCATCATCCTGATTAAACAGGAGGCACTCTGGGTGTGTTCCGAAATATATTCCAGTATGCTGGTCAGTGCTGATGACGTCAAGGATCGACACCATATTGTACTGATGTGCCACCATATTGTACTGGTGAGAATACGGGCGTGTGTGTATCAGACTTTGCGGATTTTTTTATTGTAAGAAACTTTAGTAACTAGTAACGAGCACAAACACTATTTTCAATATGGTGTCAATTTGATGTCAACGCACTGTCCAGTATATTTCGGAACGAATCAACAGTATGGCGTCGATTCATGACGTCATCATAAATAGTAATGGTGAGTATATAATTTCTCAAATTCTCCTTGAGACAATTGAAGATACGTGAAAAGATGATCTTCAAATTAATTTAACATCAGCACAATCTATAAAACTTGGCGAATTCATGTACCCTTTGCCTTTTTCGTTTTGCTTGACGCAAAGCGAACTGAAGAGGTTCTTCATTATCTGTCTGTTAAAGAAACTGTTGACATATGGAATTAAAAACAAAACAAAAGATGAATTTGAGAAAGATTGAGGTGGAGAAATGACACAAACTATCTTAAGAGCGACCGTATTCATATTAATCCGCTTAAGTTGTCTGCATTTTGTCTGCCTCGTCACCGAGCGGCATGGCCTAGAGGTCTAGACCATTGTTTAGCATTCGAGAGGACGCCGGTTCGATTCCGGGTCCGTCTGCATTGGTCCAAGTTTTTCTGTGGTTTCCTTGGATCACTTAGGCAAATGCTGAGGCAGTAATATTCCACAGATAATCTTTCATTCTCTTCTGTCTTCATTTCGTCCGTCTCATCTTTCTCACCCGAACCACCACCCACCCATTCCCACGATTCCTGAAAGCAGGCTGAAGAGGGCCTTCCGCCCTACCTTCCGGCATAGTCCGGAGGGACTGCCCGCCCACCAGCATTACGGGCTGGTGGGAATGAAACACCCAAAAGTTAAAGTTTTTTCTGCCTCGTCTAATGCAGGGCAAACTGCAGTCCGGTGGACAATCCGTTGAACTAATGGTCAGTTATTTGTTTCTTAATACAAAGTAGGTACATACTGATTAGCCGTGTTCATCCGCATCAGTAATTATTTATTTGAAAAGATTGAAAAAGCGTGACAAGTAGATCACGTTTCACTGGACTCCTTCCGTTTTTATTCCAATTCGATAGTATAGATGATTTTTCCTTATATTGAAAATATGTTTGCAGGTTCCAATTTCATAGAAGTAACGACGAGAAATATGAAACCGAATTAACTATGTTCGCAATAATCAACCTTCGGATTCCTTATTTTTTCCACGGTTTCGATGGAGATCGAGTTATGAAAGGTGATCTGGAAACTTTTAATGATGTACTAGACGACACGTTTTAATTAATACGGAGCAACGAACCGTTGCGATTAAAAGTTTGTTAATTTGCACTCAAAAATTTAATACATGAACTTAATTTCTATTGGACTTTAATTAAAAATTTTTCAATAAATATATTTTGGAATGACCTACTTTTTGTTTTTCAAAATAACCGTGTGAAGCTTCTTTACTGGACAGAAAGATAAAAATTTATTAAACTCTATGCACCAGGGGTAATTGTCATGAACCCTACGGTGTGAAGAATTGCTATGATTAAAATGTACCTAAGTTGAAACAGGGACGGTGGGCGCTGCGAAAAAGAAAAGGTTAGAAGCGTTCAAAATGGTGTGTTACAGGCGAATGATGAGAATACCGTGGATGAAGAAGGTTAGAAATGAAGAGGTATTGAAAGAATAGGAGTGTTAAATTTCACAGGCAGACATTCGAGAACTTACTGTTGTAAGAGGAATATCAGCACACGCGTTAAATTAATAAGGCGTGTTGTTTAATTCTTTGGTGGAAGGTAGAAAAAAAAAATAGAACTCTTGCAGCGAAGTCAACTTAATTATGTATATTTACAAATATGTACAGAATATCTCCAACGATTGATTAGTAATGAAGAAGTGAATCTTAGTTCAAGTGCTGACTTAGTTCAAGTCCCTTCTATTGAAGTCTTTGGTCACATCACTTCTTATATCTAGAACTTAAAAACTAGGAACAAATGCCAAGGGTGTGGCGAATGTCACCATTGGTGATTAAACCTTTAAAACAACTTTGTGGAAACGTACAGGGCGGGGCTTTGAAACTCAAAAATGTTGAAAGAGGGATGTTTACAATCTGTGAAAAATCTATATCAAAAATCAACAAACGGTACTTTCTAACTGTGAAACTCATAAAAATAAACATCCCATAATAAAAATGAAACTGTATTGGGGATCATAAAGGATCCTTCTTGAACCGTTACCCCTATAAACTAATTTAACCATTCACTTTATGCATCTAGCCATCCTCGAAGGGTCTACGGTCAAATAACACAATGCCGCCTAGTAGGTTTGCAAAATATTCTAAAAACTGCATGCAGGAACTTCATGACCTGCATCAATAAGGTCGGCCTTGACTCTGAACAAGGAGAATAGAGGACCCTATGGAAGTCAATAAGAAATAGGCGAGATAAGTCGGTAAAACACCTTCTCAGGCATGAAGGTCTAGTCAGAGACATATTACAGGGAGAAACGGGAGCTAAGAGGGGTAGAAGTACATCCAGATTAGATTACTGTTCGCAAATAGTTACGGATATGGAATATTCTAGTTTTAGGGAAATGCGAAGATTAGCTCAGGATAGGAAAGAGTGGAGGTGCGTGTCCAACCAGTCTTAGGACTGACCACCTTAAAATGATCGACAATGGTATCCATTCGTCATTCATTCATGAGTTTAAAGCTAGGATTCAGTATTATTAAAATGTCTCATGAAGAAAAAGGAATGGCAAGTGCTGCTGCAGCTTTTGCTTTGTGTGGCGGTTCATATTTTACTCAACAAAAGACGCTGGTAGATGTGATCATTATATAAAAGCTGCTTAGTAAAATTTTTATCTACTAAATTTTGAGTATTGCACGTAAGAGATATTTCCGTTCTTTGAATCCCACAGAGCGGATTTACTCGCCAATAAACGTAAAAAGTCAAAAACTAAGTCATTGTCCACTCCATATTTTTATTAGACACAACCAGAGATATGATTTATTTGAAATACTTGTATTTAAAGTGCAAATACAAAATAAAAAATTTTTATCTTGCATTTTGCATTTTATTAGTACTTTTCCAAACGTATTGTCTATTTGTAAAATGCAAAATGCTAGTACATCGATCAGACTATATCAAATGATGAATGAAGTTGCTCACATTGGCCATTGAAGGTATTAGAAGCTTAAAAAGGAAACAAAGACACATTCCGTGAATCTCTTCTAATTATTTAACTGGAAAGAGCTCAAAAAATTCTAACTCCTTGAAAATGGATAATCTAAAATATTGTATCAATATTGTTTTTCGGATTCAATAAAATGGTCCATGGAATTTTAAAATTCCAAATTGATATCAGCACAGGCCAAATCACCACTTATCCTACCTTTAGCAAGGAACTACGAAATTCGATGGATTACGACAAAACAGCCCGCAAAATAATATTGTCACGCAGTGAAATTTTAATGAAATTCAAAAAACCATTTTAGACCTTAAAACATATTTCAAAATTAATTAAATATTTTATAATTATAACGTTGCTATTCTTTTTAAATTAATAGAACGGATATCGAGTTCATTCACTTGCAAGGTAAGCATATTTAGCATCACATAGCAACGAGGCAGCAAGTGAAAACAATTATCTATTTTGTAAGCGGAATTTGACGCTAGTTCGATAGCTCTGGTCATTAGGAAAATTATTGAACTTCGCGAAGTCATCAATAAGGACTTCGTCGTTTTTTGTCATTAGATCAGCAAGACCAGAGAGACTACTGGAACCAGTGAATGACCCATGTTGAACTGTGGTCAAATATTCACTGGTTCATGAAAAAGTTTAGGGCGTGAACGGGAATCGATAGTCGATTCGCGATCAGTCGATTCCGGAACGCGAAGGGATAAAGTCTACCCTTAAAAGGAGTACTGAGTGGCAAATTCTGTGTGTTGGTGACACTACCCCTAGGCGATGATGGTTGCGACGCTCCTGCCAATGTAAGTAAACCAGACTTATCCTTTTTGTGTATTGATCTACATTGAGGGAAAGATCGTTTTTGTAAATATTCAATTCGATTCTCTTTATCATTTTATATGCAATAAAGTTGTTGTTTTAAACTTGCCTATCTTATAATTTTAGTACCTGACCCCCAGTCACGCTTAAATAATTAAACTACATTATAATGGGGTAATTAAGATTGGTAATTAACCGATTAGCGACATAACATAGATGGTCAAGACACCGTTCCCAATTTCGGCTTGACAATATCGAATTGATATACGCCAGCTGTGTAAAATTAAAAACTACACAATATTGTGGTGTGCTAATAAATAAGGATAATCGAAAATTCTGAGGAAACGTTTCGAAAAAATTCACTTATTAGATGAACCCAAAGCTAAAGAAGCTATGGATTCCATTTCTTTCTGGGGTTGTAAGTATTTTAATAAATTTTATAAAAATTTTTGATGTAAATTTTACATCAATAAAATTATTTGCAACCCTATTTGGGCTCTGATCATTCTCGCTTAAGAACTATTTTGGCATTAGTGTCTTTTTTCCAATTAAAACGGGTGACAAAGGCAAATAAGGCAACATAAAGAAGAACTATTTGTTGCTGAACTGAAGAAACTATAACTCATACTCAATTATACTCAATCTTCCAATCTGGTGACATAAACCACCTTTAGTCTAGAAGAAACTCCAAGGGTGCAAATAAAGGTATTGGATTCAGATAAAGTAAGAAAATATATTTAGTAGCACACTTGTGAATTATAGACACCAACATACGCCAACAACTAAGACTAGGCCGTGCCTTTGAAGTTACTGATTCACAACGGTCTGACGCAGCACCGCGGATCTTTTTGCCCCACTTTGGGCAGTACGCTTCGCACGGTTGTTGATGCGGTCAGGCCTGCAATATCACGGGTCGTGGAATGCCACCATAGTACGTTTACAAGAATTTTGCTCATTACCATAGACATATATTAATGGATGTGCCTTAGCCGTATGTCATTGTAATAATTTCTTGGCTCGAAAAGTGAGGGAGATGGCGTATGGTTTCGGACTAGTGCTATCTCTTTCATGACACGCTTACGCACTATCGTGAGAGAGAGAGAGAGAGATGGATATTGTCCGAAACTTCGTTCTTTCTTTTGTTGTACCACAATTATGACCGCTCAGGCATGTCCATTAGTAAACGTCGATGCTCATTACCGATGTTAAGTGCTGCATATCAATGACGAATATTGTCATAGTATTCTCGTCTCTTATAAATTTTAAAGCTGCTAAATCTCAAAAAATTAGTGTGTATCAGCACATGCTGCTGTGACTAAGCATTGGTGCACACGCTTTTATGGTAGTCCACTATTGGATTTTTTGCATATATCGTTTATATCTACCTCCAAAATTAATTTTATACTTATTAAGATGACACTGACGAATAGTCGAAAGTCGGACAGAAAGCATGATGCAAAATAAAGTCAGATGGCAATATTTTTTTTTTTAAGATGGGAAGAGAGAAAAGAAATCGAAAGTATTCATGACAGATATATTAAATGGACATTAAAGCCAGCTAAGAGTACTCCGAGATACCTTTTTAAATCTGAAATACTGACCATAAAATATTCAAAAAGGGCCTTAAAGTACGAAGAAAAAGTATTAAATTCCGAAGGTAACACAATTCTAAAAGAATGTGTAAAATTTAAGGACAATATTTCCGTCTTGCAAAAGGATGAAAAGAAAACCGCGAGGGAGAGATGGAAAAAAGAAAGAATTTTTTAATGAAAAGAGGATGGTCAATCAAACATTATGTATGGAAGCTGGAAAATGAGAGAAGTTTATGGAAGGAACTAGAAAGCTTAACTAAAGATACTGATAAACAAAGAAGGAGAGAGAAAATGAGAAACCTGCAATTCGCTCAAGAGTACAAAATATTATGGAAAGAAATAGAAGTAAAACCTCATTATTTGAAAGACGAAGGAGTAGAGAGAAAAAACGAGCTACAATTAACTGCAAGATTTAGATTGAGAAGTGAAAATAGACCGTGAAAGTATTGGGAAGAAGAAGAAAAGAAATTATGTAGATTATGTAAAAAGGCGCCAGAGACGCTTGAACACATTTTTGAGCGATGTAGAGAAACAGGAAATTCTACAAAAATTGGAAAACTCAACTGGAAGGAATGGATAACCTGAAAAGGATGAGAGAAATCTTGTGGAAGAGGAAAATAGCAGAACAAGAAGACTAACAAAAACCGCACCTTTGTACTTTGTTTATAAAAAACATATTGTTTTAATAAAGCTCATTATTATTATTATATTTTTTTATGGTGTGTACATAAAATATTTAACAGGAAAACGTGTGATATAATCGATCACGAGCAGGTCGTTGGTTCGTATAAACACTAATTGGATGGGGAATAACAAATGGGATTTGTTCGTATCGTACGTACTCCATCGCAGACTCATACGAGTACCTTTACGTGTATTTATGTATACTGTATTTACGCATATACACGCAACACAAATACACGTGCAAGCGCGTACTCCGTATACGATAACACCTCGTTCCTGATTCGTTTCATTGGTTACTCGGAGAACCGTGAAACGTCTGATTGTCGTTATAACGATGGTCGCGTGCTGAACCACGTGCCAGTCCGTTAGCTGGGGCTGACGACGAGAATTGAGGCGATGCAAGCGATGCGACGCGAGGTGAAACCGAGAGAGGGGCACCGTGGTGTCGGGCCTCTGCGGGACCTCATAAATCGTGTAATTGCACGCTTTATTATACATGAAATGCAGATGCGATCTGCTTTAACACATGATTTATGCGGAAATATTGCGACCGGCCGAGCTTGAGACGCAAATTTCAACGCTGCATTACATATGTATTGAACTGAACGATGGCGTTTACCCATGATACTTTACCAATGCTTGCCATGAATATCCATTTAGAGGTAAGGTATATATATAAATATGTATGCACGCTCTCTCGGATAGGGGGGAATGTGGGTGGAGGGAGTGGAGGTAACCCTCTAAAGACAAGTGTTCTCACTTGGATTGGAACCATGAACGAACAGGAAATGACAGCGTTTGGTAATTGGGTAGAAAACGGGTAAAGAAGTACGGATACCATTATAAATCATTAGGAGTTTTTTTAGGTGGTGCCGATGGTGCGGAGGTATAGACTAAGACCTATGCGTAAATAGTAAGGAACCTATGAGCATCATTAACGAGGATTCCACGTCGGCAGAATCGACCGGATATCTGTGATTAGGACAGAACAAAGAAGTTCATAGTGGTCACTATTTTGTCAAAACTGTCAGAGGCGGATTGCGAATTCGGTCTTGTTGGTGCTCATCAGCGCGTCGCAGACAGTTTCGACAGAACACACCTGCTGCCTTGAGACAGCCCTTTATGAAATTCTACAAACAGCGCGGTAAACGCTGCCTTCACTCCAACCGAAACACCTGTCCTTGGAAGATCCACCTCCATCCCCTCCACCATCTTCCACCCTATCCGAGCGAGAGTGCATATATCTAGACATTTACCTTACCTCTTACCAAGCGGCACGGTCTAGAGGTTTAGACCATTGCTTAGCATTCGGGAGGACGCCGGTCCGATTCCGGGTCCGTCTGTATTGTTTCAAGTTTTTCTGTGGTTTCCTTCGATCACCTAGGCAAATGCTGAGGCAGTAATATTCCACAGATAATCTTTTATTCTCTTCTGTCTTCATTTCGTCCGTCTCATCTTTCTCATCCGAACCGCCACCCACCCATTCCCACGATTCCTGAAAGCAGGCTAAAAAGGGCCTTCCGCCCTACCTTCCGGCGTAGTCCGGAGGGACTGCCCACCCACCAGCATTACTGGCTGGTGGGAATGAAACACCCAAAAGTTTTAGTTTTCCTTACCTCTTACTGATATCCACAGTAAGCATTGCTAAAGTATCAAGGGTTCTATGAATCCTACAAACGGCGCGGTAAATGCTATCTGTAGTGTAGACGCGCTAATGACCAGACCACCATGGACCTCTTTGTTCGATTTTGAAAGTGTGCCTAACACGAAGGGTGAGCTCCGCCGTAGATTCATTTCAACAAGTAGATATCCATCTATGTAAATTGACCTTGTTGAACATATTGAATTCCACTAAATGTACCATTGGATTACAGATGGCGTTTATTGTGCCGTTCACTTCAGTCCCATAAGAAGAAGGTAACTTTGTTACCGGAAAGTGCGTCGGACAACTACAGTGTCGTGTTTTGGCGTTGCGGTTTTGAGCTATTCTGTCTGTTCTAAAAGAAAAACGTGGAAAGAAGTCAATAAGTTTACTAAATACATTTTCTGTTGTTCTGTTAAATCGAGCATTCAAAAGATTTGCGGTCATGTGTTACTAAAATGAGATGATGTTTTAAACGCTCATTGGTCCCAACTCAAACACGTTAATATATTCGCGATGTTTAGGTATCTAGGAAGTCAGATAAGTCAGGAGAGAAGGAGTAGTAGGGATATAAACCAGAGGATAGCGCAGGGTCGAGTCGCCTTCAATAAAAAGAAGTCACTTCTGTGCTCGCGAATGGTTAATTTAGAAATTCGAAAAAGGTTGTTAAAGGTGTATGTTTGGAGCACAGCGTTGTACAGGTGCGAAACATTGACAGCGGGCGCGGCGGAAAAAAAAGATTAGAAACGTTCGAAATATGGTGTTACAGGCGAGTGATGAGGATACTGTGGATGGAGAAGGTTAGAAATGAAGAGGTATTAGAAAGAATAGGAGAACAGAGGACTCTATGGAAGTCAATAAAAAATAGGCGAGATAGGTTGGTAGGACACCTTCACCGGCATAAAGGTCTAGTCAGAGACATACTAGAGGCCGAAACGGATGTTAAGACGAGTAGAAGTAGACTTAGATTAGATTACTGTTCGCAAATAGCTAAGGATATGGGTTGTTCTAGTTTTAAGGAAATGCGAAGGTTAGCTGAGGATAGGAAAGAGTGGAGGCGCATGTCCAACCAGTCTTAGGACTGACCACCCTATGATGATGATGTTTAGTCCAGAATTTCGGTTAAACTATAATAACTTGATTATCAAAAGTGTATGGTTACTTCCATCCTTTACTCAGACGTTAGTATAGATTATACGTATTGACTATTAGTGCGTGAAGGTCGTAGAATGACAAATTTAGTTCAAGTAAGAGCTCACAAAGATATCCGGAGTTATTTATGTATCAGTCCTGTATCTGATAGAAATGGATTGATTTAACTGTCGAATTGAATTGAACTCTTTATTTTCGTTCGTGTCGGTGCCGCGCAACTTTCTCGAAAAATAAATTACTGGGATTTAATTCGTCGTCGAGTTTTAAAGGCAGCTTTCGGATGATACGGTAAAATTTATAGTTTACGGACGTCCCTTTATTTACTTTCACTGGCCCTGGAAGGCAGCGTTCTTATCATTACATCGTCCCAAGCTTACTACAAAGACGCCGAAGCCGACGACGACGGCGAAGCGGACGACACAGGCGACATCATCGAATAATCCGTAATCATCTTTGAAGTTTTCAGCAACACAAGCAAATTTCACAAGAAAAATAAGTTTGTGAATGCTGACTTTGATATATATCAGGTTTCGTGGCTCGTGAAGGAAGTTTTATAAACGATCTTCGTTCACTTTAAACGTGGATCAAATATCCTGGTGCTTTCGCCTTCGCTCCCTACAGAAATGACATGAACGAGGCAAGCAGTCAATATTAAAATGTGGACTGTATGTTACCTTAAGATAAAGGAAACGGTCAGGAACCCTGTTTTGTTATTTTTCAGTACTTATCATTATTAGAAAGAAAAGGGGAACAGAGGACCCTATGGAGATAGGCGAGATAGGTTGGTAGGACACCTTCTCAGGCATGAAGGTCTAGTAAGAGACATATTAGAGGCAGAAACGAAAGTTAGGAGGGTAGAGGTAAACCTAGATTAGATTATAAGAACAAAGGCTTTCACGGTCGGAATCTCATAGTAGAATGAAAATTCGGGCTATAGGGCCGTGGTCTAAGTGAACTATTCTGTCCAGGTGTTTGGTCACCTACTGCGGCTGACATCCTCAGTGGTAGTGACCACACAGTCGCTGTCGAGACTTCGAGATATAATGTCAACGCAGCACTACCACTGAGGATGTCAGCCGCAGTAGCTGACGAAACGTCTGGACAGAATAGTTCACTTAGACCACTGCCCTATAGTCCGAATCTTCATTCTACTAGATTAGATTACTATTCGCAAATAGTTAAGGTTGCGAAATGTTCTAGTTTTAGGGAAATGCGAAGATTAGATCAGGATAGAAAAGAGTGGAGGTGCGTGTCCAATCAGTCCTATGATGATGATCATTATTTGAGAAGATGACTGCAGAAATTTTGATTTATGCCTAAAATATGCGGTGTTATAATTATGTTTCTTGTTTCCCTAGAAGTATATTTAATTCTTAACAATGCTGCATTGTTTAAAAGACTAACTTATGAACCAATATTTTGATGTGTTATTCAAATTAACAAATCCATGGGTTTAGTATTAAACTGTTAATATATACCTACCCCGGATGTGTGGACTAGTATTAACAAGGAAACTGACGATGTGTAAGTAATAACTTTATGTTTTTTATGACAGCAAAACTGTAGGACCTATGCAAAAAGCTCCACCAATAGCTCAATTTAATCGTATACCGATTAAAAGATTTTGCTATTCTGACCGATACTTCAGAAAAGAATGCTTGATGTTAAGGGACTGAAAAAGAGGAAATGACAGTAAAAAAAGAGAACAAAGGGAAGGAAAACGATGAAGAAAAGGGTAAAGGAAAGTTAGGCAAAAAGAGATAGGCAAATAAATAGAGACCAGAAATTAGAAAAGGCAAAGAAAAAGGTAGCAATGGCTCCAAAGAAGATCAATAGTTTTGTATTGTTTGCGGTGTCTTATATAATGAAGATTTATAGGTGGTGTTGTTAATTTGATGATCTCCCAGTTGATTGACAAATAAAAACAACACCAATTTGGCAGTGGTCGTTTTATTGTCGAAGGTGAACAAAAAAGGTACCTTTTTGTATCATTCAACTTGCCAGTTTTTGCACAGCAAAAACTCATACAACCTTCCATCGGATTGACAATTTTTCTTACAATTTGTGGATGAATATCGGAGCACACTTTCAACTTTCGCCGTACAATCGTCCATTAAATTTTCCGCATTGTCCTATCAACCTAACTTGCATTTTCTAATTACATAGTGTCTAGTTACATTTTGATTACTGCCAATTTAGTTTTGTTTTGACTCTATATAATAACTGGTGAAAATGGTGACAAGTAAAATTAATTCACCTCAACAGGTGGTGTCTGGATATACAATGTATAATCTTGCATAGAGTATGTCCAAATTGAATGTATCAAAAGTTTCATCACATCATTCACTTCCCTGAATTGTAATTCGGATGATGAGTATTATCATACATATATTTGTTTTTTTGACGTGACAACGTCTTATAATTCGATAGAGCCGGCTGCACGCACGAAAAAACATGACTCATGCGGCGTTACCTCGCTCTGAGGCGTTCCATTTAAGGCTTGAAGTGCAAGCGAGAGCGCGGAACATGCGACAAAGAGGCACAATCGACCTTCGCGTTCGGCAGCGTTCGACATCTGTCTCTCTCCTACTTGAGTGAGCGATGCGTCCGCGTGGACAGCTGCTATACAATAATACATTTCCATTTACCTCCTTCTCTATATCCATACAAAATATCTATCAAACAAATAAAATTAAAATTTTCTTTTGAAAAATGAAACCATTCCATCAGTATTTTCTTATGACGTTGTCACGTTCAACTATCGTCAGTAAACCGACTACAGACAACCGATTTTTTTTGTATATTCGATGGCATAAAATATTGTTAATACTTACCTCAAAGGATTTTAAATCTAGCCTCGAAACTGAGGTAAGAATCAACAATATGCTTTTCTGAGAAATAATGGTCTATTTCAGACATCATTTATTTTATGTCTTGTTTCTGTTAATAACATGATATCTAAATAATTAAAGCATCATGTAGCATAAAAATTAAGTCTAAATGTTGAATCATTTCGATGATACAACTGATAATGCAATTTTTGTTATTTGTGGCCCCAGTCTCCTCTACTACAAAACATTTTTACCAAAGTCCATACGAAAAAAATATGCCAGTGTTTCAATGCGTTACCACTTTTCAATATTGTATTGTAAATATACAGGGGTGCATGAAGTACAATAGCTGTTTACTTTATTATTTATAATCCGTATTTTTTTCAAATACCTTGATCACCGTTACCACAAAAACGCCAACAGATTCTCTTCTTTGATAAAACTTCCCCCTCGTTTCGCATGATTTACCCATGGTCATTGTAAAGGGATTAATCTGGCATTAACACCCCATGACCCTGTTATAAATCTTATGCCACAAACACCTTTATTTACTTTTCAGTTTGGAGACTTATCTTCTTTGTTATACTTTGATGTGTGAATGAATTGCCATTATGCTGTTGGAATTGAATGTACAGGGTGTGCAAAATTAGCAGGTACTTTGGATTATTGTACAGTTGCGACGAAAAGAGCATGACAGCTGCTCTTTTCTTGCCAGAAACAATGAAAAAGTTTTTGGGACATTTACTAAAGGTATCAGTTTTGTGAGATATAATAGAATTCGTTGAAATAAATAAGATTCTTCTCGAAGAAATTAATCTTATTGTTTCAGGTTTTTTGATTTTGAGTCTTTCTATAATTTATTAAAGTATTTTCAGATAAATTTATTGTTTCAAGGCGACTGTGTTATACTTTCAAACAAGTAATAATATTTGACGTTCTAATTGTTGCTTGTAAGGTGATTGACATTTTAGATTATCTCAGCGTTTCTTGCTGTTCGCAATTAAAAATTTCTTGGGAGTAAAGTTGTTTCTGAAGGAATAAGGAAAGTAATAATTCACTTGTATTCGAAATGAAAATATTACCCGCAAATCGTTGGTAACGTTAATCTGTGAGTTATCACTTCATTGTTTTCTTCTTTTTATCAATGTGACTTACACTTTTGTGAAATTGCATTTCAAATAAATTGAATTAATAAAACGATATAAAGCCTCACTAACTTTATTCGAGAATAATTTAATAACTAGACATGGGATCATTCGAATGAGAAACAATCGATCATCCCGTTATTGCAATCAGTAGAAGTATTTCGAGTGGTTACGAAATCATTCGAACGATTTGCTAACTTGTGTTTCTGAATATCAACCCATTGACGAATGATGAATCTGTTGCTTTTTTAGTTCAGTTCGAGCGACGTGCGATTCTGAATTACAAATTACACTCTCCACTTTCTTTGTATTAACTCACTCACTCTTACTACTACTAAAAATTAAAATGAATAGACGTGAAAGATAAGAACATACATACTGGGTGTAACAGAAACAAGTGCGGGGCTTTAGGAGTGTAAACTAGATGTAGTAAACAATCACATTGTGAGTTCAGCATAGTGGTTAAAGATAATCAATATATATATATATAGGGAAAGTACGAAAAGGTGGCATGGCGCAGGTTTGACCTGGTTAGGTTTGGTTAGGTTAGGTTAGGTTAGGTTAGGTTAGGTTAGCTGAGATTGCGCTGGATTGACTTGGGTTGGATTGTGTTATGTTTTATCA
>NW_020438877.1:547127-567356 GCF_000699045.2 Agrilus planipennis | reverse complement strand
TTGTTAAATTTCACAGGCAGATATTCGGGAACTTACTATTGTAAGTGGAATATCAGCACACGCGTTAAATTAATAAGGCGTGTTGTTTAATTCTTTGGTGGAAGGTAGAAAAAAATAGCACTCTTGTTGGGAAGTCGACTTAATTATGTATTTACAAATATTTACAGAGTATCTCCAACTAAAGATTCATTATGATTGTACAAGTGCAAGTGCTCTTGCGTTTTGTGCTGACTTAGTTCAAGTGCTTCTTTTGAAGTCCTTGGTCACATCTTATATCTAACTTAAAAACTAGGAGGAAAATGCCAAGGGTGTGGCGAATGTCACCATTGGTGATTAACCCTTTAAAACCACTTTGTGGAGACGTACAAGGCGGGGCTTTCAAAACTCAAAATATGTGGAAAGAGGGATATTTACAACCTGAGAAAAGATCGGCTACATCAAGAAAACAACAAACGGTACCTTTAACTGTGAACTCATAAAAATAAACACCCCAAAATAAAAATGAAATTATATTGGTGATCATAAAGGATCCTTCTTAAACCGTTACCCCTATAAACTAATTTAACCATTCACTTTATGCATCTAGCCATCCTCGAAGGGTCTACGGTCAAATAACACAATGCCGCCTAGTATGTTTGCAAAGTATTCTAAAACTGCATGCAGGCACTTTATGGCCTGCATCAAAAAGGAACAGCCTTGACTCTGAACAGTCATAAACTGTTGAATTTGATAAATTTAACCTCAATCCGATCTCACGTGTTGTTATTCGCCGGTTCACATCAACTAATGTCTTTATAGCGTCTTTATCAGCTTTAACCGGCCTTCCCGAACGTGGTGCATCTTCGACATCAAAATTGCCGGATCGAAATTTAGCGAACCAGTTCTGGCACTGGCGTACTGTCAACACACCTTCTCCATACACATCAGTCAATTTCTTTCTGGCTTNACAGAAGATAGTTGACTAAAAAAGACAAATTGAGTGCTCACCTAACAGATAGATATCTCGATAATATAAAAACCTGGCAAGCCTCCCACTGGTACAAATAAAGCACAAAGCGGAAGATCGTGCATCCTAGCGCAACTTCACCGTTAATTAATGTTTGAAGTGTGGGGTTTTGAGAGCGGTAAGCTTGGAAATGAAACCTTCGTGGCAGGCTCGATCGAAGGCTTACAAAACACAGGCCAACTCTACCTGCTGTCTTGAGTCAGCGGTTTATGAAATCCGACAAACGACGCGGTAAACACCATCTGTAGTACAATGCTACATTTAATGGAATCAGTATGTTCGACAAGATCCATTTACGTTGATGGATATCTACTCGTTGAACTACTCCACCATGTTATACAAAAACATTTTTATACATTTAGAAATGGTACGTAACTACATTAATGTAATATTGAAAGTGGATTATACAATTTAGATAGACTAGCAACCAATTTAACTATAATTAATTAATTATTTAATAAAATAATCATAGTTTTAGAATACCTTTTAGAATCAATTTAACTAAAGTTGATTAATAATTTAATAATAATCTTAGCCTAGTTATTAGATAATTGGGGAACGTAGAAAGTGGCAGGGAACTATCATAGGGTGAGTGAAGACGATAAGCCGTCTCACCATCCTACATCTTTGTGATATTGAATTCAACTTTGACTTCACCATCACTATATTTATTGATTTATTCGCTATTTAAACGGTTGTTAATTGACCTTCTAGCACTGTAGTTAAGTAGTTGTTAAATTGCAGTTTTAAATAAATGATTTAGATGTGCCAAATTTGTACGAGCGACCTAAATATAAATTTATGGATGTGTAGCAGTGGATTTTTACTGTTACATTGATCGCTACAAGGCTCGTTTATGTTACGTGGATTTAATCAGATCAAAGATATTGATTATTATCAGGAACTATTTTCTCCCACTACAAGATGTGATTTTATAAGAATTATTCTTTCTATTTGAATTGATGTGAAAACTGCTTTTCTATATGGGAGCTTTGAAGAAAATATATTATATTGGTGATCATAAAGGATCCTTCTTAAACCGTTACCCCTATAAACTAATTTAACCATTCACTTTATGCGTCTAGCCATCCTCGAAGGGTCTACGGTCAAATAACACAATGCCGCCTAGTATGTTTGCAAAGTATTCTAAAAACTGCATGCAGGCACTTTATGGCCTGCATCAAAAAGGAACGGCCTTGACTCTGAACACGTGTGTACATATGTAATAATTATTGGTAAGAGCAATCTATCCTTTAGATTTTATTGGATTCGAAAAGGACAGAATCGACAAACGTACGTGTTGTGTAACTGAATTTATCTCCAAAATACGTCGTTGGCGATACATACATAAAAACAAAGACAACCTGTAATTAATAGCAAATATGTAAATTTTTGTTTAAAATGAACATGGAAATAATTTGACTCGATCTCCTCTAACCGAAATTATACCTATCACGTCACACGTGTTTTCGTTACCTATCTCTAATATTCACTGCCATTAATAAATAAAACTGTTCCTTTCAGAATAAATTATTACTGATTCTTTTGCATGCTTTCAATTATTGTCTATGGTTGTACACCATTAGTTATCTTATAGAATTTTAATTTTGTAAAAATGATAGTAAAACTGCGTCGGAAAAAGTTAAAAGAATACGAAATAATAATTTTAGTGAAACATGGGTAGAAAAGAAAGACAATGCCTATACACAAATAAAATTTGGGTAATGGGCATAGTATAAATAATTTCTGTGCTGAAAGAACAAAAAAGAAGGGCAAAAGGAACAGTAATGATTGGGGTTAAAAAAATTTGGAGACGAGGGTGGAAGTAATAGATAAAAGAGTAATTGTCATAGAGGGAATAAAAAGAAACGAAGATTGGGTGATTGTGCTTTTTTATTGAAATGAAGAAAAAAAGAAGTAATCAGAACAAATTGAGGAGAAAACTGAAGATTATAAGGACAATATGTTGGTGGATTTTAATGTTAGAATAGAAAAAGAAACAGGTGCGACAATTAGTGATGAAGAGAATTTAAGAAATTCAAGGGATAGTTTCATAGATAGGGAGGAGAAAAAATTATACTGTGGTGTAGAAAGAATGGTCTATGTATTTTGAGATGAGATGAGTCAGGAGAATATACTTTTACACGGCNAAACTACTGCGTAGAATTAATTGGAATTTTTCACACACAAGCCTTGCTATATGAGCTCTCAAAGCATATAAAAATTATACGGCTTAAATGTGAAGTTGGGTGCAAAAGAATACAATTAAATCCTCTATCGGGAAAAAACGAAATGATTTTCCGAACAACCCAATATATACGTAGATGATAGACACCTTCCACAACCGGCCTTTATTTCCCCTAAGGTCAGTTAAGAGACATATTTAAAATAATGAGTCTAGCAATACCTATACAGGTAAGGCAAATTGTTTATCAAACATAGAATGCATGAGCCAAAATGCACAATTTGGTGAAGCCGCGGAATATGCTTTTTTTAACCAGGTGTATCTGAAAATATCATCTGCTTCTCTAAAAACTGTCCTAAATTAGTCAATTAACTGAACTCTCAAAATCTCTTTAACAAGCATAACACCCCTCAAAAACTTTAATTCGGGTTTATTATTTATATGGAAAGGTTGAAGGCATTTGTATGAATTTTCCTATACCATGTCGGATTTTTCAAAAGATGATGCCACCCACTGATGATTGCAAAGGACATAATAGAATATCAGTATGTTCGGTTTTCAACTCGACAGTAGTGCACGTGATGGACTAATAAACACATAAGAAAATCAGTAAAAGACGTTAAATTCATTGTACTGATAAGGACAAATAACTCAAGAATTTAATGCTCCTTATAAATATTATTGCTAAGTTCGAGACTTTAGTAATCTTTGATACTTCATGTTGATGATCTCGATTAAAATCTAATGAGAATACTTTGTTCCTGTTTCCTGTTTTTCATCATCATGAGGTCGTCAGTCCTAAGACTGATTGGACACGCACCTCCACCCTTTCCTATTCTAAGCCGATCTTTGCATTTCCCTGAAAATAGAACATCCCACAGCCTTAACTATTGGTGCACAGTAATCTAATCTAGGTCTACCTCTACTCTTCTTGATTTCCGTTTCTGCTTAATATGTCGCTGACTAGTCCTTCATGTCTGTGAGAAGATGTTCTATCTACCTATTTCGCCTATTCTTATTGACTTCCATAGAGTCTTCAGTTCTTCCATTCTTTCTAATACCTTTTCATCGCTAACCTTTTCTATCCACAGTATTCTCATCACTCGCTTGTAACACCACATTTAGAAAGCTTCTAACCTTTTCCTTTTTCGCGGCGCCCATCGTCCATTTTTCGCATCGTACCGCACCGAGCTCCAGTCATACACATACATCTTTTTCGAATACATAACTGTTTGCGAGCACAGAAGTGATTTCTTTTTGTTGAGGGCAACTCAACCCCGCGCTATCGTATGTTTGAATCCTTACTGTTTTTTGAAATTAAATATGCTATTTTAAAAATTGCGCTCTAAACGATTTGAGTTACGTTTCTAATTGTTTCATTTCTTATCATCTACTCCGTGTATTATGAGAAACGGATTATTCTCGAAGCGCCTATTAAAACATTTGTTGCAAGAACTTCTCTTCGCACAACTAATTTCTGAAGTTGCTTTCGTAGCAGCACACAAGCCACCTGCTTTCTACTATCAAACTATGCTCATTTTCGGGAGACAAGATACTCGCTCACAAGTTATGCAAGGTGTGTTATGTAATATAGAATAAAGTTGCGAAATATTTTCCCTTAGATATAATTTAATATTTCGGCGGAACTTGGAAAGGTTCACATAAGGTTCACGTATAGGTTCAGTTAAAGAGAACGTTGCAACAGTTTCGGGTCGTTGTTCGTCTAATTAATACCGTGACGCAGATGAGGACGTGAGCAACTTACATCGTTTAAAACTTACAGCAGCCGATCGTTTGGAAGGCGAAAAACTTATGCAATTAAGGCCATCTTAAATTTCTCCTTCATTTAGATTCGACGCGGCCGACATAACAACTGCTCTGTCAAATTTAGAAGTTTGATTATACAACTTTAGAAACGGTTTTCGTTTGCTCAAGTTTCTGCAATTAATTCGATAGAATACGTTCTGTAAATAGCTTTTGGAACTTTAAACGGTAAGAAATTACAGTAAGCTCGAATTCGAAATGTACGACAATTGTGTACATCAACCATTAGAAACTCCGTTCACTTGTAATCAAGAAAGGAGATAAAATGAAACCGGTATCACAAAAGCTTCGTCCAGTGAATGGAAAAATGACTCCCGCAGTAAATTTCCCAGATTCTATAGAAACCTTCAAGTTGACTTCTTCGTATTAAACGTGGAATGATTGTGTTGCATCACATTTACAATACAAACACGAATAAAAACAAGAGTTCATAAACTGGAATTACATTACTTATATACCCACTTATATCAACAATGAGATAAGAACTTTAAAAGTTTGATCGTCATATCAGGTAATATACTTAAAACCCAAATTTTCGGGATGAGAATATTCAAACTGATAGCTCACAATCCAGTTGTCAAAGCATTCTTAATCTCTGATTTATAATTCTGAAATAGAAACTGAAATACAAATTGAATATAGATTGTGATTGCGATAAATATGTACTATAAAGTAAGACCTGCAATGCCTTGGTTTGGATTATAATTTCTCTCTTACTGTAAAAATAAAGCCTTTTTTGTGGAATTGTTGTCCTCTAACGGAGAAGGGATTTAGACAAAATGAAAATCAAACTTTCATTAAATCCAAAAATCAGACTCAATTGGGCAAAGAATAAACATCCTCATGACTTTTTCTCTCCAGCTTCGGCCTTGTTCTTTCTAAAGAATTCAATATCAGAGCTCACTGGGAGATCAAGTCCATCAATTTGACCAAAAATAGATAATAACGTATCAAGTGGCCTAAAAATTCTCATGAGTATGAATAGAGATGATTACGAGCAAAAAAGGAAAACTACGAATGAGACTCAAGCTAAGTCTACAGAGAAACACCAAATGTGACCAAGAACATGTTGTCTACAAAGGAATACCAGAACGAACAAACAAACATTGCTACGGTATTAACTTTTAATTTTTTTGATTAATGAATGTAACAAATTGGTAGAAACACCAAATTTATAATTTATATGGACCTATACGAACTATATTTCTAAAGAACAATAATTCACTCTAAAATCGAGATAATACACTTTCCAATCTAACATTTTTACCATACTTACGATTGATGAGCCGTGGTATCTCTCTTACTACTCCGTTAATAAAAATACTGGATGTACCCCTATCCCTCTTAACTAGTGTTTCCGTTTCTAATATGCCTGTAATTAGCCCTTCATGTCCGAAAAGATGTTCTACCAACCTACCAACTTATTTTTTATTGAGTTCCATAACGCTCTCCTATTCTTTATAACATCTCATTTCTATCCACTGTATTTTTAACATCCTTCTATAACACCACATGCCAAGCGCCTCTACCTCTACCTTATCTTTTTCTCAGAGCTTACCGTTCAAGTCTCACACTCTTACAAAGCCATGCTTAAAACAAAAACTTTTTATTATAGTTTTCGAATTGCAAAATTATCGTAAAACGTTCGTATCTAATTTGTAAGTTCCAAATTTGATAAATAAAAGGGTTAGGAAATCCAAATAGAAAAAAAGGGTCCAATGTAGATCTTGTTTTCTTTATCGTCATAGCCGCCGGGGTATATTCACACGATAGTTTCCACCAGGTTCGGAAAAGGGAAGAGGGTGACTCCGGCAGTGTGTTATATTGAGGTACTTTGAACCACCTCTTCCCCCATAAACTCAAAGACTACTACAGCTACACTCTTGCAAATTTGCCTGTTTAAAACAAACACTTACCTACTATCCCAAATTTCATAAATAAACCTGGGGTAGTTCTGGAGTTATCATGCTCTGAAAAGTATTACTTTATCACCTACTCTAAGCCACTTATCGAAAATCTAGTCCATTTCCAGTTTCTAGCTAACTTAGAAACTAGATATCGTAGATCATAAGCTGTAGGGACATAAAGGAGAAAATCTGAAAACTACAAATTATGGAGTTGCGGCAACGGGTAAAATATTTGAGAACTAAACGGGTGCCAAGTTTCATATAAGGTATAATCGGATAACATTCTTTAATTTTGAATTTATATTTTGGAAAATTTTAATACCTAATCAACAGTTAATATCATACTGAATAAGACTTGCCAAGAAACAAATTTAATATCAAAGGACGCAATTCTACTATAGTTTGTATGGAACTTGGCGCGTGTTGAGTCTCAACTCATTTATTGACGAAAATACCACAAATGACGCGGTAAACGCCATCTGCAGTACGATGCTACATTTTAGGATTACGTATGCTCCAACAAGGTCCATTTTAAATAAATGGATATCTACTTGCTGAAACGAATCCCGGCGTAGCTAACCTCAACTTGATAGGCACGTTACCATAATCGAATAAAATAATTCGAAGTGGTCTGTATTCTGTCGAAACTGCCAGACGCGGATTGCGATTTCGATCTTTTTGGATCTCATCAGCGCGTCGCAGGCAGCTTCGACAGAACACAGGCCAACTTTTACCTGCTGTCTTAACAGTGCTGATGAGATCCAAAAAGATCGAAATCGCGATCCGCGTCTGGCAGTTTCGACAGAATACAGACCACTTCGAATTATTTTATTGATTTATTGACGATTCCCACAAATTCAATCGACGCTTGCTTCGTCTTTTGTACCCAATTTGACTTTCGTTTCACACATGTAAATGTATATCTATATATATATATATACTTGTGTTAAGATGTAGGTATTTCTGTAGTACGCCTACCTGTAAACCACTTACATCTTCTGAATTTTTACTGCATACTTGCTCACGTTCTAGTTCACATTATATTAACATTCTAAAATAGTCTTCGAGCTTTTATCCTCTTGAGAACAAAAAAGGTTGTTATTATTGCTTATGCGTCATAAAGCCGGTTCGAACAAGCCGAAAAGGGCGACACATTTTTTTAAAAAGTCTGCGACATTACACACGCCCGTCTGACAAATGTAGCGCCGGAAGGGAAAAATGTGTCGTCGCTGCAGACGCGTCGCGTCGCATCGCGTAGCCGTCAGCGCGTGTTCATTTCAGCAACAGAACACGTCCACGGGGCCGCGTTCGAACCTTCGGTTTTGTTTTCCGCGGCAGAAGGGTTGACATATGAAAAGGCAATGGAACGCGAAGCTGCCGTATAGGAAAATGAAAACAAAGGTCTCTCTCTCGATAAGATAGGAATCTTTTTTGTAGTACAAATGCGACGCTGATTAAGTGCGAAGAATACGGTGCGTAGACGTGAATACAAATAAGCTCATCAGCAAAACAAGAACGACCTCGGCGACGTAACGTGTATCCTTCGTGGCAAGGAGGCATGTCGAGGTGAAACTGCAAATCAAAAAGCGACTGTAGTGATTAATGTCATTTGAATAAAACAAAACAAGATTATTTTTGTACAGATAGCACGGCTATAATTAATAAAGAGGCAATAAAAAATATTAGGTTTTCGCACGAACACGAAATGAAATATGTTAGTTGAAAAATAACAGCGTTAAAAGTCAAACTTTTTAGGGAGCGTTTGAACTGTCAAGGAAGAAAGGAAAATATGCATCTAAGTGGTAAATAATTTATTAAAGCTGTAACAAAAATGGTGGACGCGGCGTAAAAGAAAAGGTTAGAAGCGTTCAAAATGAGGTGTTACAGATAGAGTTACCACCCGTACTTTATTGTAAAGTATTGTACTCTATTTCGACTGTGCGTACGTTATACTTTACAAGACACATAAAGTACGCAAAAATACTTTATTTAAGGCCTTAAGTAAACATCGTAATTTTGTAAGCGATTATTCGAAATTCAGAGTATTTTTACATCAATAATATTGCACAATACGATATTTTTGAGAATCAAATTAAGGAAAAAATTTGTAACACCAGCATCACTTTCAAAGAAACATGCACTACAAAAAAGGGCAAGCCATATTTAGGGAACAACCTGATTTCCCAAATCTGTTCAAAGTAGTGTCACTTTTGCTGTCCGTTCCGGCCACTTCAGCATTTACAGGAAGAGTATTCTCTGTTATGAACACAAAGTGGCGGAACGACAGGAATAAAGCTTCATTAAAACTAATTAAAAATGAACTTTTAGTTTGTTTTCCATGTTTAGAAGCTATTAATGTATTTAAGAGCGACAGCAATTTGTTACTGGCTGCTAGGTGTAACAAAAAAAATGTTAAAAAAAAAAAATAAAATACTTAATTTTTATGCTGAATACTTTTTTTTTACCTTTTAGCCGAGAAAGACTTTATGTAAAGCCTGTAAAGATGGCAACCCTCGTTACAGGCGAATGATGAGAATACATTAGAAAGAGAAGGTTAGAAATGAGGAGATATTAGAAAGAATAGGAGAACAGAGGACTCTATCGATGTCAATAAGAAATAGACGAGATAGGTTAGTAAGACACCTTCTCAGGTATGAAGGTCTAGTCAGAGACATATTAGAGGCAGGAATAGGATGAGTTACGAGCGGTAGGGGTAGACTTAGATTAGATTACTGTTCGCAGATAGTTAAGGATGTGGGTTGTTCTAGTTTTAGGGAAATGCGAAGATTAGCTCAGAATAGGAAAGGGTGGAGAAGCCTTAGGACGGACGACCTTATGATGATGATGTAACAAAAATTATTTATAAAATTCAGCGTGGCCTTGGTCTTGCTGATAGAGTCTCGGTCTTGGTCTTGTCTCAAATGCTGAATTTTTCTGACATATATGCGAACTTTCCATGACTTTTAAAGAAAATATTGTCGATAGTTGTGAAAGTTAATAAAACTTGAGAACGCGCCGATCCCCTAGACAAAAATTTTCAGTCTATCTCCATTCTCTCAGTCTTTCAGCGTCTCTGGGAGCGTCTCTCACAGTCTTTCACAATCTCTCAGTTATTACCTAGGTGTTTTTATGGATATCTCACAGTCTCTGTATGAGAGACTCGAACGATAAAATTGTTAACTCAGAGATTCGAGTCTCTCACAGAGAGACTGAATGAATAAAACTGAAAAATTGAGAGACTGGAGTCTCTCGTAGAAAGACTGGGATCTCTGAAATATGTTCAACTTAGAAAATTTTAACTACGTCTATCGAGACACCACTTATTGAGAGATTCGAGTCTCTCTTTCAGAGACGCTAAACAGTTTTTTTTACAGTCTCTCTCAGCGATACCAGAGAGACTCTATAAGAGACGGAGACTCGAGTCTCGCATTCAGAGACTCTGAGAGACTGAACATTTATCTCGGGTCCTCCAACACATGAATTAACCTTTTCGCGATCAAAGTAGTACAACCTACTTGAAAGAAGTAAGAAATATCGAAAAAAATTAGCCTGCTTCATATTTCAACTATGTGTAATCCAGACGTAGGAACAAAGAACACTTACTTCGAGGACAGTCTTATAGATCCTTTTTTTCAAACAATGATAAAGATTGTTTGTTTTATATATTTAGTGACAGAATCTACCAAAGCAAACTGAAAATTTCAATTACATACTAAAAATGTTTTATTCCAAGAAAAGATTATATTAAAGTTGCTTCAAACAGTTTAACTCATAAATCATCCACAGGAAGTAATAATTTTTTTGTTTAGTCTTGCGTATTTGGTCTTGTTATTGTATATTTAGTCTTGGTCTTATTCGTTCGGTCTCGACCCCAAGGACACTCTTGGTCATCAGCATTAAAAACTAATAAAACAAAAAAAAAAGAAAATATTGCAACCTGGGTGCGAAACCTGTCCAACACTTTGGAAACAGGATCTTGAGTAGAATCGTCACCCTTTTGCTATGCTATTCACTGTTTGAATTAATGTGCTTTCTCCTATCTCGCTCGCTTCGCTTACACAAATGGTAATTAAAAAAGGGCAAGTAGTGCCTACAAAACTAACTTCCAAATACAGATTTAGATTAGCTCCTCTAGATCCAGGTTTCAGTTTAAGCTTGTACCAACCTGATTACTTCACCAGCGCCATGCAGCGGTCTCGCATACAAAATTTAAATACAAAAAGTCTATCTCTTATGTAAGTGCTAGGTGCTAATACTTTGATAGAGGTAAGGTAATTTAGAATAACATGAACCTTGACCCTGGGTTGCGCAGTAACAAAACTCCTCCCGTTCATAGACAGAATAATGATCCGGATTCTGATCATACATTAGTAAGTTGCTTTGTGCATAAATTCCGTATTTCTATGGGAATCTTTTAAATAATTTCGCGACTCATTTATGGCAAATAGTTATTGATAAAGTGTAAGGTTGAAGTTTCAAAGGCAGGCGAATGTTTTTTTTAGGAATATCTATTAACTAGTGTTTGAAGCAACACTTCGATATTATTCAATTATCGAATATTTATAATCCTTTGTGTGTTCATTTACAATTACTTCTGACTTAATAACGGGCTTAGACCATATACTCCATCAATCGTCAGATCTGTCGTTTGTCGATTTTATTTTTCCATATGTACGACTCAAGTATTTTATGAAAATAAATAAAAGTAAAACAAAAATACTGGTATCCAAGGGCAGAAAAAGTAGGGAAAGAGCGAATATAATGATAGGAGACGAAAAATTAGATTAATCAGGACGAAAGAAGTAGTAAGGATATAAAGCAAATGATAGCGCAAGATTGAGTCGCCTTCAATTAAAAGAAGACACTTCTATGCTCCCGAACAGCTAATTTAGAAATTCGAGGAGTGCGATGTCATGTGGGTGCGAAACTTGGATGGCGGACGCGGCGGAAAAGGAAACGTTAAAAGCGTTCGAAATGGGATGTTACAGGCGAATGATGAGGAGAACTGAGGACCCTATGGAAGTCAATAAAAAATATGCGAAATAGGTTAATAGGACACCTTCTTAGGCATGAAGGGCTAGTCAGAGATATATTAGTTGCAGAAACAGGACTTAAGAGTTGGCAAATAGTTAAGGATGTGGTTTGTTCTAGTTTTGGGGAAATGCGAAGATTAGCTCAGGATAGGAAAGAGTGGAGGCGCGTGCCCAACCAGTCTTAGGACTGATGAGTTTCTGATAATGACGATCGCAGTAGCATTTTCAATGTTGAAATGCCTAACTTATAAATATGTAAAATATCAATTATTTATGTGAAAATTCATTTTAATTTTCTCCGACTACAAACTACCTCAAGTTAATGAGGGAAAAATTTGTTGCTGTAGTCACACCCTTGCCGGGAATCGAACCCGAGACCTTTGACTTTACACACCAATGCTCTGAACATTAAGCTACAAGAGGTTACAATATCAAGAACGATAAACCGTACTTATTAGGTCACAGATCTGTCGAACTAATGTAAATTAAAATGAATTTTCACATTAATAATTCATATTAAACCCTATTAAATGTCAAAGTGTTTCATAATTATAGTATTAATAAAAAAAAAGTGAATAACAGATGCTACAGATGATATAACGTACCTATCCCCGCATTTACGAAAATATTCTGATATTCGTGTAATTATCGTTGTTGTAAATTGCAATAAACAGCGTTTTCAGTAAGCGTGCTTTTCTTATTAATTTTAAAATCAATTTCTTCTTAGCATTGTTGTCAGCGTTTACAAGTAGGTACAACAATGTTCCTTTTTATAGCGGAGCAAATGAACTCATGTCGCTTTATTTGGAAAACAAACAAAAGAATTAGCTAGGTTCGATCAAAGCTTTTACCTTCGGGACGTAAAACTAACTTTATATAGACACGTAGTTTGTTAAAGTTCCAGAAGAAATATAAAAACTGCTTGCTAGCTCGTTAACTTATTTCTACGACTTTCAGTTATTTGCCTTTGCAGAGCTGCTCAAGTCGAGCAAACAAAAGAAAATACATACAAATAATGCTGCATCCCAAGCATGAGACTATGGAGGAAACCATTCATCAAGTGCAATTTTCCTGTTTATGTCTGCTCTCTCTAGTGTACCGCACACATACAATACTCGGATATCCTAAAACGTCGCATTTTGCCATCCGATAAAGATATCATTTTCAAATTATAAGTTCAAGCGTCACTGTCATCATGTTTAAACTAATCTTTAGACTTCGTAGTAATCTTCTATATGTAAATGTAAAAATCTAGGGTTAAACTCCTAAACTACTTAACCAATTTCTATGAAATTTGGCTAACGTGTTCATTAAAACGTGTCTAAAGTCAGCAGCTACAGAGGTACTAAGTCTTAAACAAAACGAAAGTAGGAAACCCTGGATAACAAATGAGATTGTAGGTTTAATAAAGTGGGAAATAATTAGGAAATTTAGGGCAGGTAAGGAACAGTGGATTGATAGGATGTGTAAAGTAGAAGAAAAGTTTGAAGTAGGTAAAACCGATGAGGCTTATAATATAATTAAAAGGAGTTTTAGAGATGTAGGATACAGTAGTAATAATATAAGAAACGAGGCAGGGGTCATGTTGATAGAAAATGAGGAAAAGGCAGATAGGTGGAAAGAATATTTAGAGAACCTTTACGCAGGCCCTGAGTTAGGAGATATATTAGAGAAGGAAGATAGTGTGGAAATAGATGAGCTTGGTTATCCCATAATGAGAGAAGAGTTCGATGTAGCATTAAAAAATTTAAAGAATAATAAGGCGCCAGGTGTAGATGGGATACAGGGGGAAATTCTAAAACATGCAGGACAAGAGGTTAGAGATCGTATGTTTAAGTTAGTTAGTCACATTTACGAAACGGGGAAAGTCCCAGAGGATTATAAACGGAACGTAGTAGTAACATTACCTAAGAAGAGGGGCGCGGATAGGTGCGAGAAATTTCGAACAATTAGCTTAACTTCCCATGCGTCAAAAATCTTAACTAGAATTGTACAGAGGAGGATGGAAAAAAGGGCGGAAGAACTATTAGGGGAAGATCAATTTGGGTTTAGAAGAAATAGAGGAACGCGGGAGGCCATTCTAGCTTTACGGGTAGCAATAGAGAAAACGATAGAAAAAGGAAAGAGTGCGTACATAGGATTTGTAGATTTAGAGAAAGCTTTTGACAATGTTAAATGGGACAAGATGTTAAATATACTTAAAAATGTAGGGATGAATTACAAAGATAGAAGAGTGATACTTAGTTTGTATAAAGAGCAACAGGCAGTTATAGAGCTGGGGATGCAACGTAGAGAAGTAAATATTAGGAAGGGAGTCAGGCAGGGATGCACACTGTCACCGCTACTTTTTAATCTATACATCGAAGACGCCATCAACATCATTAAAGACAGTACAACTGTAGGGATAGATGTGCAAGGGCAAAAGATTAGTATGCTTAGATTTGCAGATGATATAGCAGTATTAGCATCTAGCAAGGAGGACCTAGAGATAGCTTTAAATAAAATGGAAGCGGTACTGACAGATCAGTACTGTATGAAAATAAATAAAAGTAAAACTAAAATACTGATATGCAAGGGAAGAAAAAGTAGGGAAAGAGCGAATATAAAGATAGGAGACGAAAAATTAGAAGAAGTGGCTGATTTTAGATACCTAGGAAGTCAGATAAGTGAGGATGGAAGGAGTAGTAGGGATATAAAGCAGAGGATAGCGCAGGGTCGTGTCGCCTTTAATAAAAAGAAGTCACTTCTATGCTCGCGAACGGTTAATTTAGAAATTCGAAAAAGGTTGTTAAAGGTGTATGTTTGGAGCACGGCGTTGTACGGGTGCGAAACATGGACAGTGGGAGCGGCGGAAAAGAAAAGGTTAGAAGCGTTCGAAATGTGGTGTTATAGGCGGATGATGAGGATATCGTGGGTAGAAAAGGTTAGAAATGAAGAGGTATTGGAAAGAATAGGAGAACAGAGGACTCTATGGAAGTCAATACAAAATAGGCGAGATAGGTTGGTAGGACACCTTCTCAGGCATGAAGGTCTAGTCAGAGACATGTTAGAGGCAGAAACAGGAGTTAGGTAGGGTAGAGGTAGACCTAGATTAGATTACTCTTCACAAATAGTTTTAGGGAAATGCGAAGTTTAGCTCAGAATAGGAAAGAGTGGAGGTACGTGTCCATCCAGTCTTAGGACTGATGACCTTATGACGATGATGATGATGTGTGTAATTTGGTCTAACCTAAAAGATAGGACAGTTTTTGACCGCAATTTTTATTATAGGACAGTAGTTTGTAATTATTTGTAAGTTCCATAAGTATTGTATCATGGAGTCAACTGTAGGCCACCCTACATACTGTGTCACGTGTAGGCAACCCAATATGCAATGACAAATAAGACCACATTTTCCAGACGTCACATTTCAACTTAAAAAACAGGATAGTTTCTGATTTGTGTTTGTTATACTTATCAATATTGTATGAAATACTTTGACACTTAATAGTGGTTAATACATCAAGGTGAAAATTTATTGTCAATTTTTACCCATCATAAATTACCTCCAGTTAATGAGGAAAAATTTGTTGCTGTTGTCTCACCCTCGCCGGGAATCGAACTCGGGACTTTTAGCTTTACACACCAACGTTCTGACCACTATGTTACGAGAGATGTTATATTTATAATATAGTTTGTAATTATTTGTATGATCTATAAGTTTATAATGGATTGTGGTGTTGGTTAATTTATCAACATATAACATAAGAGAAACGCTCTAAATTACTGAAAAAATCGATTTAGTAAACGGCAGAAGGTTGGGACGACATGGTTTTTTAGTGCGTCAGCTACCTAACTATGTTTCTCCCATAGGCAGCTATGTGTCGCCTGTTCACGTGTAGGGAAACCATAAAATATATTTTTGTTAGCAAAAGACGGGTTAACTAAAAATATTGTGCACCAGTTAGCACTTCAATAGCTTATTGAAATTTTGGTGTAACGTTCCATTTTCATTTCGGTAGGTTTTTAGATCGGCTGAAACGTTTTTATCTTTATTAGTGAATTTTAATTCAGTGTGTTAGAAATAATGAGCCACAGCAACGCGTGGCCGGGTCATATAGTAATAATAATAAAAAGAGGTTCTTCCCCAACGACTATTATATTATTTAGATATATTGAATTGTTAGGATTTAATTAAGGTCCATTACATGTGCCTCATCATTATTAGGTCGTCAGTTCTAAAACTGGTTTGACACGCATCTCCACTCTTTCCTATTCTGAGCTAATCTTGGAATTTCCCCAAAACTAGAACAACCCACATCCTTAATCATTTGTGAACAGTAATCTAATCTAGGTCTACCTCTACTCCTTTTAACTCCTGTTTAATATGTCTCTGACTAGACCGTCATGCATGACAAGGTGTCTGTTTGTAGAATCTCGCTTATTTCTTATTGACTTCCACAGAGTCCTCTGTTCTCTTATTCTTTCTAATACCTCTTCACTTCTAAATTTCTCTATCCACGGTATCCTCCTCATTCGCTTATAACAACACATTTCAAATGATTCTAACATTTTCTTTTCCACAGTGCCCACCATCCATGTTTCACATCTGCACAGCGTCGCCCTCCAAACATACATATTTAACAATCTTTTTCGAATTTCCAAATTAACTGTTTGTGAGCATGGAAGTGATTTCTTTTTATTGAAGGCGCCTCTACCCTCGATCCTTTGCTTTATATTAAGTTTTCGTCTCCTATCTTTATATTCGCTCTTTCCCTACTTTTTATTCCCTTACATACCAGTATTTTTGTTTTACTTTTATTTTCATACAATACTGTTTCGTCAATACCGCTTTCATTTTATTTAAATCTATCTCTAACTTCTCCTTGCTAGATGCTAACACCGCTATTTTATCTGCAAATTTAAGCATACCAATCTTTTGCCCCTGTATATCTATCTCTACAGTTGTACAGGTCGGACGAAGGTTGCGCAGGTACTTGCCCATTTATGGCCTATTTGGGTAAGTCACTTGGAACCGATACACAAATAAGCTTTCAGTAGGCGTAGATTATAGTATTAATACAGATAGGACAGTAGCGTATTAGAAAATAATGTAAAAACATAATTTACCAAAAAAAGAAAAAATAAACCTATGGTTTTGTTTTATAGTTAGTTTTCACATTCACTGTCATCTTGGGAATCTCTGTCACTGTCACCAACATCAACAATTAGTTCTTCTGTTTGTATGTCTATTACCTGCTCACTGATCCCTATTTTTAAATATTTAATCTACATCCCTGATAGGAATACTGAAGAAAGAGGGCTGCAATCGTTATACCTAAAACTGCCTACTTTTGTCTGCCTGCTTCCAGCGTCAGGCCTGTACTGTCTTTAATGATATTGATCGCGTCTTCGACGTATAGATTAAAAAGTAGCGGTGACAGTGTGCATCCCTGTCTGACTTCCTTCCTAATTAAATAACAGTATACTGAAAGAAAAATAAAAACTTTTGCGTGCTTTATTCTTACCAAATATTAATGTTTTTGGGCCAGCAATTCCTAATCCCTTGGACCTATACTAAAGTGCAAAGCTAAAAAATACTGCGGAATGTCCTCTTCAACCCCTTTTTAGGAATGATGGGTGGTTGTGTTGGAAAAATATAGATAAAACAGAAGAGACAAGAAAATTTAAATGTTAACTAGCATTTCTGTAGTTGGGATGACCAAAACTGGCAAAGTATGAAATAAATTGAACGTATCATTTGCTGCGTTTTGAACACGCCCTTGTTAAGTTAGGTAATACTTCACGAGTAGTACAGACAAAGTGAAAAGGGATAATCGAGTAATAGTAAGCGGTGCAGCGATTAGAGGTTGCCTAAGTATGCAGAAGATCAGCTGCCTGATTGGAATTATATGTTTAAACAAGCGTCTTTGCTTTCCTAAATTCCTGAGAATTTTGAACTTTCTTTAAACTCCGACATATGCCAGAAATACGTTACATTGTCAATATTTTAAACTTTTCGAATATAATTATATTTTCCACGAAAAGCAAAAAATTGCGACTCGTAATTTGTTGTCGTCTTCATAGGAAAATTGAAATTATATTTAAAAACTTTTGTAGAAAGAAGAAAGTTACCTGAAAGAAGTCGAAAGATTATAAAAGTTTAAGCAGTTTTTTTTTTTTTTTAGATATCTCATAAAAGGAAGAGTTTGATTCGATTCCAAGAATAGAATAAAATATTCAAAGTTCATTTTAAAATAAATTTACCTGTAAAGAGTCCCATCGCATTGATTAAGCAATACTAACGAACTGCTTTCAAGTTTCCGATCAAAAATAAGTTGCTCACAACTTAAGCTATACTTGAAGAGCATTTTATTTTATTTTGCCCCAGTAAAGCACTTTGACCGCCAACAGATGGAGAGCTGGGAATGGGACTTTAACGTTATCCGAAATATGGGCAAATATTACGGTAACATGTCTGGACGATAGGGGGGACAGCCTACTGTGAACAATAAATAGATACAGAGGATGAGAATGCCCTATTCTTTTTACGTCATCGAAATAGGTAACAGATATGGGTATACTAAATTTAATTACCGAAGAGCAGACACGTGATTTAGAACAATAAGGGATGAAGTCAGCAAAAATTGTTTCAAGAAAACTTCATTCGGAATATGAAATATTCGGAGCAAATCACCTTCAAGGGTAAGCATTTCCGAATATCAAATTTCCTATTCGTTTCAAATATCAAATATTTGTATCCTCATTTAAGAATAATATATTGACGTTTAAATGCCGTTGAAGGTCAAGGTCACCAATTTATTTCCTTTTAGAAAGTATTCAATTTTTCTCTAAAACTTTTTCCTAAATAATAAACATCAATCAGAATATATCATGCTTCCTTGCAGTAATTCTTAATCACTTCAAACCACTCCGCCATACTTTTTTCCAACTGACGTGGGCGCCCTCCGGGAATTCAATTTTTATAAATTTTTGAGCACTCTTTCGATGATGTAATTTAAAAAACAAATGAAACGTTAACATCCTCTGTATCCTTTGTTCGCTTAGAATCCTCCCTTCCGCCTATTATTCGAGCACGTTAACTAAAATTTGTCCATATCCCAGACGACCTTGAAATCTTCTCCCTATCTGCTGTATTACAATAAAAACAATTTTTTAAATAGGCGTTAGCTGAAAGAAAGTCTTTATATCTTTATAAAATCAATTATTTCAATATCAAACATCAAAATGGAAAAATTAATATCATGAGATTTTATAGGGAGGGATAATAACTAATAAGAAACACTAATTGTTACCCCATAAGATATCGTTTATCTGTGAAATTCTCTGGTAACACTTCAACTGCTCAGAAATCATGTAGGATGATGCATAGCGATAGACATAATCTACTTCGTTTAGTTTCTGTAGCGATGTGACCTTCAGTTTGACCGGCGCAAAGTAGAAAAGAATAGCACTAGGCCAGAAAAGGAAGGAGACAACTCTCGGCCAAACTCTCAACCGGTGAGAAGCGTATAATCCGTTCAGTATTGCACGGAAAAATTGACCATTTTGTCCACTAAAATTGCATTGCTCGAATGTGCTGTTACTGGTACCAATTACTACTGCAAATATCAACGAGATGTTTTTTTATATTTGAAGATATATTAAAGGCTTTAACGCTTGTTTTCGACTCGTACTACTATTCATAATTGAACATAACTTTTGGCAGGTAGTGTATGAAAAAGTTTGTTTAATGAACAAGAGTCGAGAGTATAATGAGCTTTTTCCTCCCTATCTACGATTTTGCCAGCGCGCATCCAAGACATTGGAAGGAGACATCGTTAGAGAAAGTTAATGAAATATAACTTCATTCAACATGGAGAAAAAATTTAAAATTGAAAACAACTGTTTTTTTTTTAATGCGTTCTGTAGCTAATTGTAGCTTGTCAAACTATTATGACTCTATGCGTGTCAGGTTCGCTAATTTATTTTCCACCCCAAATTTACGTTAGATCAGTATCTCTATATATTCCTAACCTGTATGTAATAAAGTCGGACTATATGCCTATTTATTATTCATTTGATCTGCGATCAGTACCTAGCTAAAGCTTGTAGTTGTCTAATTAATTATTTATATACCTAAAACATTTACGAGACCTAAAGCATTACGCACCAATGCCCTGACCACTAAGTTACGAGAGATGACATCAGCAACAACGTGAAACCGTACTTATTAGGTCACAGATCTGTCGAACTAATGTAATTATAATAATACTATATATATATATATATATG
>NW_020438877.1:543514-547066 GCF_000699045.2 Agrilus planipennis | reverse complement strand
AATCGAGATTTTTACCTACTACAAACTACTTCAAATTGAAAATGAATTTTCACATTAATATTTCATATTAACCACCATTAAATGTCAAAGAGTTTCACATAATGATTTTCTTGTTCGAGCACTCTCATAATCTCTACAATCAGTAGGAAACAAACTGACCAAGGTACGCTGTTCATAAGTGCCTTTTTTGTTTGTTGATGCACCCTGAATCATACCTGCACAGATCATTCAATTGAACTAAGGGAAAAATATATACACACCTACATGATAAGCGTACCAAATGATCCCGCAGTATATGAAATAGGTACCAAGGTTTGTGTAAAAAAAAGTACAAAGATCTAATTCTATTATTGGCACATAAATGATCTTGTGAATAACCTGCTAGATAATTTTAAGGTTACATTCATTTGTTGTGATATAGAAACTTGAATCCACTATCATAATGTCAGTTCCAAGACTGGTTGGACACCCACCTCCACTCTTTCCTATTCTGAGCTAATCTTTGCATTTCCCTAAAACTAGAACAACCCATACTCTTAAATATTTGTGAACAGTAATCTTATCTACGTCTAACTCTACCCCTTTCAACTTCTGTTTCTGCTTCCAATAGTTCTCTAACTAGCCCTTCATGCAGAGAAGAGAGACTAGTATAGAAGTCCAATTCAAATCAAGGACTAAAACGTGAGTAAGAAACTCTAAATAGAACCAGGAGATGGCGTTGCTATGAAACTGAGCGCCTCAACGCTGTATTGAGTCGGAGCAAGGATTGAACGCAGTAGTGGCAGGGGTAAATAGTAGAAGTGGTGGGATCATAGAACGCATAAGTCTTTTTACTTTGCTGTTGTAAGCCAAGTTTGTAAAGGAAAAAAAAAACGGTTGATTTTCCGAAGCGACAACTACCGGTTGGATGACAGAAGCTTCGAGATTTACCGACATGTTATCCGAAACGAAGTCCGGATTATTAACCCAGCATTGGACTTCTATACTAGTCTCTCTTCTCTGCCTTCATGCCTTAGAAGATGTCCAACCAACCTGTTTCTTACAGACTTCCATAGCGCCCTCTGCTCTACTATTTCTACTACCTCCTTATTTCTTACTTTCTCTATCCACGATATCTTCATCATTCGCCACATTTCGAACGTTTCTAACCTTTACTTTTCCGCCACGCTCACCGTCCATGCTTGGCAATCGTATAGAATCGTGCTATATATATCTTTAACAATATTTTTAGAATTTATAAATTAACCATTTCCAGGCATAGAAGTGACTTCTTTTTGTAAAACGCGACAGAACCCTGCGCTATTCTCTGTTGTATATCTACTGCTCCTTCCATCCTAAGTTATCTGACTTCCTAGGTATCGAAAATCAACCACGATACCTCAACAGCCCAGTCTTTGCTTCACGTGTCTTCAACTTAGAGATTCCAAAGCCTCGCATTAGTGAAGAGGTCAAGACAATTCCACATGAAATGTGGAAGTAATGGACAATTTTATTCATCGACTCCGTCAATACATCACCAACGATGACGACGGTGAGTATTTCACAGATCCGATTTTCAAAAATAAAAAATCGTAAAACGAAATGGCATTGTTATTTAGTAATTTATCAATTACTACTCTCGTCCTTTGTATTCCCTATGGAGTGTTTCTGAAGGGCCTATAATAAAATGGTAGATTATTTCTGCCGGGCGCTGTGTTTGACAGTTGGATCCGCTATTGTGAAACATTCACCAGTTTCTATATCTGCAATTAATATTAACGTCTTCCATTAAAAAATACTCCACCATAAAATAACATTGGGAGTTATCCTCCCGAATAATGTCAAGGCTGCCAGAGAATAACTCGAGAAAAGTATTAAGGCGGAAACACATTATTAAAGCGCGACGCGACCCGATGAAACGCGATGCGTGTTGAGTCGAATCAAATGTATTGTTTTCTATAGACCAGAATCACACTATGAACATCCGACGCGACGCCATGCGTGCACACGCTACCTGATCCAGATGTTCCAGGTCGGTGTGTTGCCCATGGTGGGAGTAAACACGCCATCCGACGCGGCGAATGCGGTATGTTTCTAGACAACACCCAACGCCACGCGTGAGTCGTTCGAGAACTTCACAGAGCATATATACATTCTTTGATCTCATCCCTATTCTTCAAACTGTCAAACGGAATTTATGCCAATTTAATATTATTTTTTATACACACATACTACTCTTTTGATTTATTTCATGTACCCAGTACTGCCTAGTAATTCTCTTTTTCTTGAGTCGTTTAAGTATCATTTATGTACGCAAAATTTGCATCAAATCTTCTTCAAAGTCTTCATTTGACTCGTTATTTATTAAATACATAGTAAATAACCATACACTTCCACTGCTGTTAGCTAACTGTATTCAGAAATTGCTAGTATGTCGTGGAGTCGCGTGTTGGTAATATGCACGGTGCATATCGGGTGTCGACACGTTGCGTCACGTCTCGTTTTAATAATGTGTTTCCGCCTTTATTGTCTTTGTATTGAACATTTTTTTACAGAGTGGTTGACGTCATTCCAAGGGTAGCGGCAAAGTACTGTAGGACTACTTTTTGTAGCATTACGTTCTCGCCTACCTCTTTCGTTTAAAAAGTATTTTCTTTTTCATCTCTCACCGTAGTCGCGACCACCACTTACACGAGCTTGCTCATAAATCGCACACATCCCACCTCCTGCGAGAAACACCTGCACTCAAGAAACAATTAACGGGGAAACAACAAAAACACTAGCTTTCAAATGAACGACGATTTACTTTTCCAGAGCGACCATAAAATGTTCGCGTTCCACACAACTCAAGCAAGACGAAGACTTAAACTATACCATGAACGTTACCTATATTAATAAACTTTCTTCATACTGCTTAGGGGGTTTAATTAAAGTTTTATCGTTTTTACGATCGACGTACGTTTTATAGTTCATAACGATCTTAGTAGTAAGCCTTTTAGTCTTTGTTATAACCTAAATTTAAGCACATCATTAATTTAAAAGTAAATGAGAATGTAGTTTTAAAAAAGCCATCCATGCATATCACTTGGAAGAATGTGCGTGATTATAACTCACTGGTCCAATTTTATATTTTGTTGCTTTAGTCCATTCACTTTCATATATCAACATAATTGCGCACAATGCATCTAATTATTGGAAATCGCAATACCGAAAACAACCTATTTAAAACTAGATAAACACAAAAAAAATACGTTATGGGTACAGAAATTTTAAATAATGCATAATATACTAGGGTCAATTGAAAAGTCCCCGGCCTGACACATAGATAGCGGCACCAGAACTAAATCCATATGATTTTCAGTTAGTCCTAACCTTCAAAAGACGCGTCTATAAATTTGACGGCTGTCGGATCATTAGTTTGTGCATAGCATAGTGAAGCAACTTTTGTTATTGTGAAAAAAATGGATAAAAAGGAATTTCGCGTGTTGATAAAATATTGCTTTTTGAAGGGAAAAAATACAATTGAAGCAAAAACTTGGCTTGATAACGAATTTCCGGACACTGCCCCAGGAA
>NW_020438877.1:531961-537446 GCF_000699045.2 Agrilus planipennis | reverse complement strand
GTTCGTGGCGGTCTCACCCCCATAAAAAGTTATGGGGGTTAGATGGGGGTAAGGGGATCGAAAGAGGGTGGTCATCTAAGTAAAACTCCATAAAAAATTTGCGGCGGTCTCACCCCCATAAAAAGTTATGGGGGTTGAAAGTTGATTATTTTGACAATTTTCATACACTATAATTCAACTAAAATTCAAAAACAAAAAATAGTTTCAAGCGGGTGGAGGTGGGGGATCGAAAGAGGGTGGTCACTTGAACAAAACCCGATAACCTAACCTAACCTACCCCATTGATAAAGATATTTAAATAATGTTTTATATAACTTTCTCAATATTTTTATGTATTTTTCATTAGTTTTACCTTTGGATTTTGTTTAAGAATGACTACATAAATATTTGCATGCCTAGAAATGTATAAAAATTGGCATATTTATTAACTTTGAACCCCCATAACTTCTTATGGGGGTGAGACCGCCACGAACTTTTTATGGTACAGTGGAGGCCTCCTCTTTCGATGCCCCCACCCCCACACCCGAAGGAGATGGGGGCCATCATCTAGACCTTTACCAAGCATTCCTTTTAAAGTATACATAACGATTAAACAGCCTTTCAATTTCAACTCGCTCAGAAATTGTAAGCTACGTGTCTGATTGTACTCGGCGAGATTATAACGAACAAGAAGTGGAGTTCCTTTTTGCACTATGTAAATAGAACAAAGAATGTCAAGTCTGAACGAACAATTGAATTCCAACTCCAGACATCGAGCACTAAAAATGATAAAATATTAATGGGATGGAGATAAACGAATGAATGATGGACCTTAATTATTATTAACTTTATAGTGTTTATTATGGACTCGAGATATTTTGACGTAATAACCGAGTGTTTACACGGTACGGCAGTACGAACCTATGAGACAAACTCAGCAATGGTCATAAACACAAATAAAAATGCCGACGTTATACCCGAGTTTGTTGACGTTATTATAGATACTAACTTATATAGGGTGTCCCAGTTATAATAATTAATATTTATACCACAGATTCCTACGGACATTTGGANGCTATAATCAGTGTATCACCCTTGAAGGGAATTATGTTGAATAAAAAAAACGAATTTTGCAAAAAAAATGTGTTTTACTATTTTAGGCCGGGGACTTTTCAATTGACCTGTTATGTACTTGAAATTCATTTGTTATTTATCTGAAAATATTATACAAATATCTATTTTGGTTCATCATCATAAGATCGTCAGTCGTAAGTCTGTAAAACTCCTTGGACATGCACCTCTACTCTTTCCTATCATGAGCTTAAAAAAAAACTCTTGGGTGTTTCATTCCTACCAGCCACTAATGCTGGTGGACGGGCAGTTCTTTGGACTACGCCGGACGGTGGGACGGAAGGCCCTCTTCAGCCTACATTCAGAAATCGTGGGATTGGGTGGACGATGGTTCGGGTGAGAAAGATGAAACGGGCGAAATGAAGACAAAAGAATGAATGAAGGATTATCTGTGGAATATTACTGTCCCAGCATTTGCCTAAGTGATCCAAGGAAATCACAGAAAATCTTGGGCCAAGGGAGATGGACCAGGAATCGAACCGGCGTCCTCCTGAATGCTAAGCAATGGTCTAAACCAGGCGTCAGCAACCTGCGGCTCGCGAGCCACATGCGGCTCTTTGGATGTGAAGCTGGCTCTTTAGTTCCACTGATTCTATCTCTCAGCCACTTGTACTCGCTTTTCACCGCATCCCAATAGTCTTCCAGATTGTTACAGTGAGGTGAAGAAGTTGGCATGTGCTGACTATCTTCGGATCGACATATTCGTGCGAGCAAGCCCTTGCATGAATATAATTAAAAGTACAGTAAGAAGCCAACTAACAAATGAAAATTTAGAATCGTGTTTGAAACTTAAAACAACAAGTTATTGAAGCACAAGTTAGTGTTGTTAACGCTTGTTTTCGACTGCTACTACTATTCATAATTGAACAAAACTTTTGGCAGGTACTGTATGAAAAAGTTTGTTTAATGAACAAGAGTCGAGAGCTAATGAGCTTTTTTCTCCCTACCTACGATTTTGTCAGCGCGCATCCAAGACATTGGAAGGGGCACATCGCTACAGAAAGTAGACGAAGTATAATATGTAAGTATGAAAAGCAGTTGTATGGTCCACTCATTTAGAGAAAGGTACAGCGTGGGCGACGCGCACAAACAAATATCGGTCGTAGACGGGTTTCGGGAATATAGTTGTCTATCGTCAGACGTTTCAGATCAAAGCACAATATACAGTAAATAATTTGTAACAGTTGCGCTAGTGTTTACTTTTTTCTAAGTGAACTGACTCTATCATGTCTCTTTTACTATTCGCTTACGATAAAATTGCATTTCTTTGTAAAGTTATCATAGTTATTATACTGCGAATATGTAAATGTAATATGGGTACTACTCTGAGAGGCATCACTCCTGTCGATATAGTAGCACTTTATACTCCATCGCTATGTTAGTCCATGCTAAAAAAAAAATTATAGCCTCACGTTTTCTAAATTACTTCTCAACCTAACGTTAATATTCAAACGGAGTATACTGGTTCAGAAATGCACAAAATGTAAGCTTCATAAGTTGATATTTGACTTTAAAATTGTACTTTTATTACACTTTAAAATGATGGTAGGTATTAGAAAATATTTACATTCTGTATATTTTTACTATAAACTAAAATTATGTCCCTTGGCGAAAACTGAAAATTATGCGCATCAAAATGAGATTAATGAGTTCATAAAATATAAATGAACCAACCCTCCCCATGCGTATAGATAATTCAAAGTAGTATCTGACGGTGCTAAAATCTTTAATATAAATATATTTATTGGGAAAAAAAAACGATAGAAGAGGAGCTTTATCTTGATAATGCCCACACAAGAAGCGGATGAAACACGTATTTGCTGGTAGGCAAGGGAAGAAAAGGTACAGAAAGAAGGAATACAAAGATAGGAGACGAAAAATTAGAAGAAGTGACTAATTTTAGGTAGTTAGGAAGTGAGACAAGACAGGACGGAAAGAGTAGTAGGAATATCAAGCAAAAGATAACGCAGGATCGAGTCGCCTTCAATAAAAAGAAGTCACTTCTATGCTCGTGAACGGTTAATTTAGAAATTCTAAAAAGTTTGCTAAGGGTGTATGTTTGAAGAGCGGCGCAATATGGATGCTAAACATGGACGAAGGAACCGGCGGAAAAGGAAAGGTTAGAACCGTTCGAAGAGTGACGTTACAGGCGAATGACGAGGATACCGTGGGTAGAGAAAATTAGAAATGAAGAAGTATTAGAAAGAATAGGAGAACAAAGGACATTGTGGAAGTCAATAAGGGATAGGCAAGATAGGTTGTTAGGATACCTTCTGAGGCAAGATGGCCCAGTAAGAGATATATTAGAGGCAGAAACAGTTAAGTTAATAGAAGTAAGGGAAGACCTACATTAGATTACTGTTCGCAGATAGTTAATAGATGTGGGATGTTCTAGTTTTAGAGAAATTCGAAGATAAGCTCAGAATAAGAAAGAGTGAAAGTGTGTGTTCAACCAGTCTTAGGACTGATGACCTTATAATGATGAACCATCACAGCTATGGTCCAGCACGTAACCTTCAGGAAAGAAAAAATTCATCATTTACCAATTTTTATTATTAACGAGATCAACATTTAAATAGTGTTTGAGCGGTTAAACCCCAAAAGCAGCAATTTTATAAACAGGTTTCCTTAAAATTTTTTTTTTATTATAATGTATTATAATGATAGTCGCTTCTCATTAATTTTGCCGCTTTTGGATTTTAAAGTCAAAATTGTAAATCCTTAACTTTATTATTTATTGCTGGAACAATAAATCTACCACCTATCACAAGGAAGAGAAAGATACCCTTATCTTTCTCGGCTAGTCGCAGGTAACGAACACTGCTGGTACTTTACAAAATTTGTGAATATTTCTCTCTACTTAAACAGTGTGTAGAGTTTGTCTCTCTTTTATTACTCATCAACGTCACTGCAATTTATTTAAAATTCATAAAACAACCGGTAGTCACTTCTATGCTCGCGAACGGTTAATTTAGAAATTCGAAAAAGATTGTTGAAGGTGTATGTTTGGAGCACGGCGCTGTACGAGTGCGAAGCATGGACAGTGGGCGCGGCGGAAAAGAAAAGGTTAGAAGCCTTCCAAATGTGGTGTTACAGGCCAATAATGAGGATACCGTGGATAGAGAAGGTTAGAAATGAAGACGTATTAGAAAGAATAGGAGAACAGAGGACTCTATGGAAGTCAGCAAGAAATACGCGAGATAGGTTAGTAGGACACCTTCTCAGGCATGAAAGTCAGAGACATAGAGGCAGAAACAGAAGTTAAGAGCTGTAGAGGTAGACCTAGATTAGACTACTGTTCACAAATAGTTAAGGATGTGGGTTGTTCTAGTTTTACGGAAATGCGGAGATTAGCTCAGGATAGGAAAGAATGGAGTCTTAGGACTGACGACCTTAGTAGATTTATTGTTTCAGTAATAAATAATAAAGTAAAGTATTTACAATTTTGGCATTGTATTCCAAAACCGACAAAATTAATCTAATTCAATTATATGTAGTTTCCATCTGAGAACAACTAAGACACTAGAATTAATAACGAGATTGTTAATAAATGCACTTGGATTTGAAGGTATGTATTACCGAAAAATAAAAAATATTGTAAACCATTTAACTCTTTGTCAATAGTTCTGTTGTTCGCAAACTTCTGTTTCTTCCGTTTTAGGTTATGATTCTACGTTACATTTTATTAAAGCATCTCCAACTTTTGCAAACATAATCATCTTCGAAACTTTCCGAAACAGCAAGGAAATAGACCGATTACGGATGATGTTCTATCGGAAAGAGGCGATAATAAGTTAAGGACGACGCACACAACGCCACGTCTACGCTAAGTAAGAGTGGCAAGTGTGTCATTAACAGGAACCTTCCGAACTTTTCTAATTTAACTTCATCGGGAAAATAATCAACTAAATGGTCTTCGACTACGCCGATGTTTCCCGCCAGCCGAGCGGCATAGTTTCGTCTGATAAAGACGAATAAAATTATGGATTATTATCTATATCACGGAAGGCTATCGGTTGTGACGCTGGCCCTTCGTGAACGCCACCGAATCTCATCAATCAAAATTTGAAATATTCCAAGTCTCGAATTGTGTAAAGATTGATCGGGTAGGTTAAAGGCTGTCCCTGCCGCTACTGTCGTAAGAAGTCCTCACCTCTTCCTTCTCAAATAACTTTCTAACTAAAACGACCGTCCGTCTCCGTTGGCATCGCCACAAAACGGAAATGGGGCTGCTATCAAAATCAAGAAATATTGACGCTTAAAATCGAAAAGCAATAAGGAAACTTATATTTGACGTCCGTAGACGCCCATCAAATTACGGTTTCAAATCGAAAAGGCTTTTGACACAATAATAGAAAGAACATATTCCTGTTAA
>NW_020438877.1:522035-529696 GCF_000699045.2 Agrilus planipennis | reverse complement strand
GTCGCCTAGATCCAGGCCCGTAATGAAACAAATTGTACGTTCAAATTTACAAAGACGATTTGCGAGCTCAATTGTCACTGGATTGAAAAATTGTATAACACTTTTTTGTTGTATTTTGTGTCAGGAAGCTATGTTTTTTTTTAATTATTATAACTGGGACACCCTGTATAGAGATTTTTGGTATTACTTGACATTACATGATAGGGTGTACTTTGGAGGTAATGATAGTCAAGTGACTCTCATTGCCCCAATTGGTTTAAATAAAATATAAGTATTATTTAATTTTTCGTTTTTTAAGGTGAATATCTTTTTTTTTTCGTAAGAGATGCCTCGAAATAGGAAACGGATGATGAAGAAAACTGGTTGGTCATTGGAAGCCCTAGACTCAGCAATAATAATGGTTTGTGAGGAAGGAAATTCAACGCGCCTAGCTGCAAATGAATCCGGAATACCATTTACTTGGTAGAGTACTTTATTATTTTCATTATGTATTTTATACTTTAATTTTATTGACTCTTATTTCCCCCAAATTAATAAGATACTTATAGTTGGTGTTGCTGCTGCCACTTCCTCGTTGATTAGTGGTAAAATGGTGGTGCATAAAACCAGTGGCTCGAGCTCGTTCCCCGACAAGTGACAGTAGCAACAAATTTTCCTCATACATTTCAGGTTACCTGTAGTGAGGAAAATCACTTTAAAAATTAATTCACTAATATATTGAATTAACGCTACAAGGGAGTTATGGTTTAGGGCGTTTTTTGTAAAACACCCGGAGTATATACAGTGTGTCTACTTATATGGGACACTTTGTTATAATTAGTCTTACGAAAAAGATTACTCTTTACAAAAAGTCCTGTATAGGTTAAAACACATAATGGCATCATCAAACATAACAATTTGTCAGTCGTATACAATTGTTGACACAAAATGTGAAATTTACATACCTTTATTTTTGAAAAAAGCAGAAACCTATATTAAGAATTAAAAAATAAGTACAAATATGCAACCATATCCATCGATTGCTAAACATTATGATTTTATATATTTCTTCATACTCTTGCCCCATACGACTCTGAATGCTTACGCATGCCTTATCGGAAATGTATGAAATGTATGAATTGTACACAATTCCGAGGCTATTTAGGAAATCTATAAAATATTGTTTCAAATATGTTTTATTACATACGTATCCTAGGAGATGTACACAAATGTATAAAACTGATGATTTTGTGAATAAAACGAATAAAACACGTTAGTAAGCTAAGAATCAAAGTTATCTATGTTTATGCGGTTCTAGTGCGATCGCCTAATGTATATGCATTGGTGACGTTAATGTTTGGTTAGGTTAGGTTTGGAGTGACGTTATTGTATAGCTATTAGGTAGATTTATAACACACTGGAGTCTCCTTAATGATATATCATTTATCCGACAACTTTTTTCAGAAGTGCATTATTCTGTGCATGCATAAGTATTATTCATATGGGGCAAGAGATATACAAAACCATAATTTTAACAATTGATAGATATATAGTTCAACATCTGTAACAACTTTTTAATCCTCAACGACTTTTCTTTATGAAGATTTCTGTTATTTAAAAAATAGAGGTATTTTACTGTTTACATAAATTTCATGTTTTATGCTTGAATTTGTATATGACTCATCATCATAAGGGCGTCTATCCTAAGATTGGTTGATCACGCACCTCCACTCTTTCCTGTCCTGAGTTAATCTTCGTATTTTCTTAAAACTAGAACAACCCACATCCTTAACTATTTGCGCACAGTAATCTAATCTAGTTCTACTTCTACGCCTCTTAACTTCCATTTCTGCCTCTAACATGTCTCTGACTAGACCTTCATGCCTGAGAAGGTGTCCTACCAATCTATCTTGCCTATTCCTTATTGACTTTCATAGAGTCCTCTGTTCTCCTATTCTTTCTAATAACTCTTCATTTCTCTTAATTTCTCTATCCACGGTATCCTCATCATTCGCCCGTAACACCACATTTCGAACGCTTCTAACCTTTTCTTTTCAGTCGCCCCCATTGTCCATGTTTCGCACCAATACAGCGCCGTGCTCCAAACATACACCCTTAACAATCTCTTTCGAATTTCTAAATTAACCATTTGCGAGCATAGAAGTAACTTTTTTTTGTTGAAAGTGACTTGACCCTGCGCTATCCTCTGTTTTATATCTCTATTGCTCCTTCCATCCTAACTTATCTGACTTCCTAGATATCAAAAGTCAGTCACTTCTTCTAATTTCTCATCTGCTACCTTTATATTCGCTCTTTCCCTACCTCTTCTCTTTCCTTACATACAAGTATTTTTGTTTTACTTTTACCTATTTTTATACAGTACTGTTTGATCAATACCGCTTCCATTTTATTTAAAGCTATCTCTAGCTCATCCTTGCTAGATGCTAATACTGCTATATATCTGCATATTTAAGTATAAAAATCTTTTGCCTCTGTATATCTATTCTTACAGTTGTACTGTCTTTAATGATGTTGATCGCGTCTTCGATATATAGATTAAAAATTAGCGGTGACAGTGTGCATGCCTGTCTAACTTCCTTCCTATTATTTACTTCTCCACGTTGCAGTCCCATCTCTATAAAATAGTTTCCCATAAGCTGTCAACTTAAATGGACACACTGTATATATCAACCTGTATACAAACAGTGTCAATGACAACTGGCCCTCTCCTTTTGTGCCGGACAATGGCATCAACTACCCTCATCCACATGACAACTACATAAATACAAAGTATACTTCGGATGCGCGGTACAGTGGGATCGAAACAAACCAGCTTTGTCGCCGTAATCCCACGACGGCCGTATGAACACAATGCTCGCTAAATGAGCACATTTATTTCTCCCGTCGGCGGCGCGTCGGTCCGAAGTCCCGCTACCTCGCAACCCCCAAGAGCAGACAGCAGACGAGAGATGTGGATTTACGAAAGCGAGAGGTTCCCATTGAGTGACGTTCTGCTATTGTACAGAAATGCCACGTTGTAAATGTCAGGACCATATAAGCAGATTAGATCGCTAATTCCGGACTTTTTCTTTCGCATTTCCACAAGTTTCGTACAAGTTAAGCCGCTCGATACACAAGGCTCAACGAGCTCAAACTTCCTTAAACTGACTGACGCTGTATCGTGGTTAGCTATTAAAACACTTAAACGCAGATATATCCCTTAAATCGCCCACTATTCAAATATGATTACATGTATTGTTAACCACAACAAGCCTTTAAAATAAGGAAATATGCGTCTGTATATTGCGAGGGATTTGTAATATTAAAATAAGATACTCTCGGGAAAAAATTGATCCATATGTATAACACATATTTGCAAAACAAAAGAAATGGTAACACTAGAAGTCGAACATACTATTTAGCATAATTAAAATTGCTTTTCTGCAACAATTTTGATTCCGTTCCTGTAAATATCAAAACGTTCTAATGTAATAAGTAAATTGAAGGTATTTCTATTGTTCTCCAAATATATATTAAAACCATTAGTTTTTTCATTGAAAGAGTAACTCGTTTTAAATTTACAGGTCGCCCTCTGTTCACTATCAAACCCATTAAAAAAGTAACTAATTGTTTACCCGAATTATTTTATGTCGTGATATAATTTCAACACCTACTTTATATTTGATTATTTTCTCCAATATTATCCAACTGAACATATGAAAGATTTAAAAATTGTAGTGGCACATTTTAATTTAACGCAAAAGAAATTGCATAAACCATTATTTTGAATCTTAAAATATCACTTCTTATGGAGATAAAAGAAAAGAGATGTCAGGTAGGAATTGCAGCGGACACTTATAAATAGGAATTACATTACATCAATTAGGTAATATGTAACAGAGAGGGATGCAGACAAGCAAAATTTAAACATGTTGCCAACATCGGACGTTAAAGAAAGTTCAATATTCTCAAGAATTTAGAAAAGCAAAGACGTTTGTTTAAAGATATAGTTCCAACCAGGAAGTTATGAAGCCGACCCTGATCTTTTGAGTACCTAAGCATCATCCGCTGCACCGTTCACTATTATTTGGTTATCTCTTTTCACTATATCTGTATGCAACAGAAGTGTCATAACGGCCCTTTTCGCAAATATTTTGCATTTAGCACTAGCATCGTTAGCATCAACAAAATAATCCCAAATGGAACTTCTTTTGGCTTCAAAATTGCACTTTTAACTTAAAATATACAATACTGAGCAAACACTATACAAAATAAATAAACATTATGACTGTATTAGTATTTTCGAAATGGTATTATTGGGAGAACTGGCTAAGGGGAGCTGAAAGTCCTTGACGTTTTTAGATTAAAGTAAAAAACCAGTGAAAGAAGAAAATACAAAAAACTTTTATAGGCCCGTTGAGCGATTTTTGGTAGGGACATTCTTACTTCTGTTGATGGTCCTCATAACTGCCTACGTTTCAAATATGTATCATGGAAGCATGATTTGTGACTTCTTAGGTATTAATAGGTAAACTCGTTTAGACAAAATGACATTATATTAATATTAATTTACCTTAAAAGTTTGGTTAAAAAATATTGATGGAACTGCAATCATTCATTTNGGTAGTTAGGAAGTGAGACAAGACAGGACGGAAAGAGTAGTAGGAATATCAAGCAAAAGATAACGCAGACTCGAGTCGCCTTCAATAAAAAGAAGTCACTTCTATGCTCGTGAACGGTTAATTTAGAAATTCTAAAAAGTTTGCTAAGGGTGTATGTTTGAAGAGCGGCGCAATATGGATGCTAAACATGGACGAAGGAACCGGCGGAAAAGGAAAGGTTAGAACCGTTCGAAGAGTGACGTTACAGGCGAATGACGAGGATACCGTGGGTAGAGAAAATTAGAAATGAAGAAGTATTAGAAAGAATAGGAGAACAAAGGACATTGTGGAAGTCAATAAGGGATAGGCAAGATAGGTTGTTAGGATACCTTCTGAGGCAAGATGGCCCAGTAAGAGATATATTAGAGGCAGAAACAGTTAAGTTAATAGAAGTAAGGGAAGACCTACATTAGATTACTGTTCGCAGATAGTTAATAGATGTGGGATGTTCTAGTTTTAGAGAAATTCGAAGATAAGCTCAGAATAAGAAAGAGTGAAAGTGTGTGTTCAACCAGTCTTAGGACTGATGACCTTATAATGATGAACCATCACAGCTATGGTCCAGCACGTAACCTTCAGGAAAGAAAAAATTCATCATTTACCAATTTTTATTATTAACGAGATCAACATTTAAATAGTGTTTGAGCGGTTAAACCCCAAAAGCAGCAATTTTATAAACAGGTTTCCTTAAAATTTTTTTTTTATTATAATGTATTATAATGATAGTCGCTTCTCATTAATTTTGCCGCTTTTGGATTTTAAAGTCAAAATTGTAAATCCTTAACTTTATTATTTATTGCTGGAACAATAAATCTACCACCTATCACAAGGAAGAGAAAGATACCCTTATCTTTCTCGGCTAGTCGCAGGTAATGAACACTGCTGGTACTTTACAAAATTTGTGAATATTTCTCTCTACTTAAACAGTGTGTAGAGTTTGTCTCTCTTTTATTACTCATCAACGTCACTGCAATTTATTTAAAATTCATAAAACAACCGGTAGTCACTTCTATGCTCGCGAACGGTTAATTTAGAAATTCGAAAAAGATTGTTGAAGGTGTATGTTTGGAGCACGGCGCTGTACGAGTGCGAAGCATGGACAGTGGGCGCGGCGGAAAAGAAAAGGTTAGAAGCCTTCCAAATGTGGTGTTACAGGCCAATAATGAGGATACCGTGGATAGAGAAGGTTAGAAATGAAGACGTATTAGAAAGAATAGGAGAACAGAGGACTCTATGGAAGTCAGCAAGAAATACGCGAGATAGGTTAGTAGGACACCTTCTCAGGCATGAAAGTCAGAGACATAGAGGCAGAAACAGAAGTTAAGAGCTGTAGAGGTAGACCTAGATTAGACTACTGTTCACAAATAGTTAAGGATGTGGGTTGTTCTAGTTTTACGGAAATGCGGAGATTAGCTCAGGATAGGAAAGAATGGAGTCTTAGGACTGACGACCTTAGTAGATTTATTGTTTCAGTAATAAATAATAAAGTAAAGTATTTACAATTTTGGCATTGTATTCCAAAACCGACAAAATTAATCTAATTCAATTATATGTAGTTTCCATCTGAGAACAACTAAGACACTAGAATTAATAACGAGATTGTTAATAAATGCACTTGGATTTGAAGGTATGTATTACCGAAAAATAAAAAATATTGTAAACCATTTAACTCTTTGTCAATAGTTCTGTTGTTCGCAAACTTCTGTTTCTTCCGTTTTAGGTTATGATTCTACGTTACATTTTATTAAAGCATCTCCAACTTTTGCAAACATAATCATCTTCGAAACTTTCCGAAACAGCAAGGAAATAGACCGATTACGGATGATGTTCTATCGGAAAGAGGCGATAATAAGTTAAGGACGACGCACACAACGCCACGTCTACGCTAAGTAAGAGTGGCAAGTGTGTCATTAACAGGAACCTTCCGAACTTTTCTAATTTAACTTCATCGGGAAAATAATCAACTAAATGGTCTTCGACTACGCCGATGTTTCCCGCCAGCCGAGCGGCATAGTTTCGTCTGATAAAGACGAATAAAATTATGGATTATTATCTATATCACGGAAGGCTATCGGTTGTGACGCTGGCCCTTCGTGAACGCCACCGAATCTCATCAATCAAAATTTGAAATATTCCAAGTCTCGAATTGTGTAAAGATTGATCGGGTAGGTTAAAGGCTGTCCCTGCCGCTACTGTCGTAAGAAGTCCTCACCTCTTCCTTCTCAAATAACTTTCTAACTAAAACGACCGTCCGTCTCCGTTGGCATCGCCACAAAACGGAAATGGGGCTGCTATCAAAATCAAGAAATATTGACGCTTAAAATCGAAAAGCAATAAGGAAACTTATATTTGACGTCCGTAGACGCCCATCAAATTACGGTTTCAAATCGAAAAGGCTTTTGACACAATAATAGAAAGAACATATTCCTGTTAATTCATATTTTTTAGGTTTATTAAACGTATAAAATGCTACTTGCTGAAAAAAAACTGTAACAAAGCATTCCAGTAAATGTCCCCAAAGGGGGTGGGGGTGGGTGGGATCGAAAGAGGAGGTCTCCGCCACCAGTGTACCATAAAAAATTTGTGGCGGTCCCACCTCCATAAAAAGTTATGACGGTTAGATGGGGGTGGGGGTAGAGCGTATTGGAATAGGGTAAGGGGATCGAAAGAGGGTGGTCACCTGAGTAAAACCCCATAAAAAATTTGCGGCGGTCCCACTTATGGGGGTTGAAAGTTTTGACAATTTTCATACACTGTAATTCAAATAAAATTCAATAAAAAAATTATTTTCAAGCGGATGGAGGTGGGGGATCGAAAGAGGGTGGTCACTTGAACAAAACCCTATAATCTAACCTAACCTAACCTAACCTAACCTACTGATAAAGATATTTAACCAATGTTTTATATAACTTTCTCAATATTTTTCATCAGTTTTACCTTTGAATATTGTTTAAGAATGACTATATAAATATTTACATGCCTAGAAATGTAGAAAAATTGGCATATTTAGCGGCGCAATAT
>NW_020438877.1:471274-515591 GCF_000699045.2 Agrilus planipennis | reverse complement strand
CGAGGAGTTCCAATTCTAATTCTGTTCTTGCAACATACCAAATTTTCTACGTCTTTTCCATTTTTTATTTTAAGTTAAGTGTTAAGTATAAATTAAGTTAAGTGTAAGTAATAAGGAATAAAGTTGTTCTCAAAAAGTGTGTACTGGTTTACTTGCTTGGAAGTGAGCGTGTACAGCCCAATTTAAGAACGCGACATAGTCGCGGGATACAACACTACAGAAAAGTGACTTTCGGTTGGTTGGCCACATTTGCTTAGGACATCTTATTTTTTCCGGTCGGTCGTCCTTCTTTTTTTCAACTTCCATTCAACATCTATTCATTTTGAATCAGGCATGGATCCAGAGAAGGACAATGGGTGCCATTACCCTCCCCCTTATTAATGATCGAGCCATATTTAAGCAAATTTTAAACAACTTTGTCTACTCGTTTCTTGTAAACACAATGGGTATAAATAATTCAGATGTTTACTTAAAAATTCATATCCGCCGTTTTAACTGTGTATTAAGCACTTGCTAAGAGAACATCTGTTGAAAGTGCTACTTACAGTTTATGACTGTACCATCTACGTGACAATTCGGTCATCGGAGTTAACAAGTAATAAAGATCCGTTTTGGTACCAGCAAAAGTTATCCTTTCTACAGCGGTAATTCAAAAATTAACTTAAAAAACATGTCAACGGTTTTATTTGAATATTTCCATATACAAATTAACACAGTATGTGAGTGAGATATAAAATACTAACGAAACACTGAATTATACAAGAGCAATTTGTTTCAGTTATAACCTTTTCGTTCGACCCAAACCTCTTACCGCCGAGCCATTCCTTTAGGTTTGGAAACAGGCGACTAGATCGGAAAAATATGCTGGATGGGGTAGCAATTCGTAGCCCAGGTTATGGATTTTCGTCTTGTTTTTGGCGATTACACACGTGTGCACCAGTGCATTGTCCTGTTAGAAGAACACTTTTTTCTTTGCCAAATGCGGTTGTTTTGGCTTCAAATTAATGACGAATTTGTCCACCACTTCTGAATAATATTCACCAGTAATCAATGTGAATGACACCACCTGCATCCCAGAAACAGTCGCCATAACCTTGTTGATAGACAGACCCATTTCGACTTTCTTTGGGGCACGTTCCCCCGGGCAAGTCTACTATTTTGACTGTTTTTTATGCTTCGATATATTGTAATGAATCCACTTTTAGTCCACGGTTACGAAACGGCGCAAAAACCTCTGATTAGTTTGAACAACGCCAAACACACCTATGAAGTGGTCATATGGTTGCGCTTATGGTTGAATGTAAGTAATAGCAGGCTCGTCCCGTGGATACCTTTTTTTTATGTCGAAATATTCATCTAAAATGTGATATACCTACTCATCCACTTTCATTCGCCGATCATCTAATATCATTCCATGGATTTTATCGACGATTTCTGACATAACCATCTTTTTTGATCGACATGAGCGACATCACTTGAGCTTGTACAGATGCCATTTAACAGATGGTACTTGACACCTTAACAGGAGTTGCGCTGCATATAATGTTACTAGACGGGAAATTAAATGGATTTATCAAGCTGCCCTCGTATCACCTTTCGCATATTTATTTTATTATCTATTATTATATAGTTTACTGCACTGTACTAACCAAAAACCGTAAATAAAAGGAACAATTGCCCCCCCCCCCCGCGGCTGTCCTGTGGATATCACTACATAGTATAATACAAAGTTTCATTCCCGCTGTCTGTCCCTATGTATGCTTAAATCTTTAAAACTACGCAACGGATTTTGATGCGGTTTTTTTAAAAGATAGAGTGATTTAAGAGGAAGGTTTATATGTACGAGGGTGGATTGATAAGTTTCCAGCCTAACCAAGAGATGACGCCACTAGGCCTACCTTGAGGTGACATTCTATAGTACCATCCTTGGATAGCTTGTAGCTATAGTTTCAGCCCGATCNGAATAAACGACACAAGAAGTCAGATGCTAATTTGTGCACTTCAGTAACTTTCAAGAAAAACTTTAGTCTTGAAGTTGAATCTAAACATAGTTGTTTTGCGTCATGTCTAATAGGACTAGGAATGCATCCAAAATTGGAATTATAAAATAGAGGAAAGGAAAGAAACTGACAGATAATATAAAAAGTTTTCTTAATATTTTAACCGACGAGAACAAGGTTAACAAAGTTTCCATATCAATTTGAACAAATATTATAATATAAGTAAACCAGTGACATGGTAACAATGGCATTTATGTTTTCGTTGTCACAGCGGTGTGTAACTTTTAGGTACTTATTTTTTATGTAAGACACAGATCCTATTTATACATCTAACAAAGTTTTAAAGATTAAACATTATTATTCAGATAAGAAAGAACATATAAACGATAGAAAAATAGAACTTAGAGGAAGATGGTTTTATATTTTTGATCCCGTCCATGGGTAGCCATTAGGCCAGGGACTACGATTTATGTTTATTTCATACCCTGATGTTCGTAGCCGCAGTTAACTACACAAACACCTTAATTGTTAATTTCCTTCACACATTATCAAAACTTAAGTAGGATTGACAATATACATTTAAAATTAGTTTTTCGCTTTCTACCGAATAAAAAAATACTCAGTGACGTATCCAAAGTTTGTTTTTAATTTTAAGTGAAAAATCAGAACTATTAGTTAAATTGTGTTGTCATTTTTACAATTCAACAATATACAGGTATGTAAACTTCAGACATATGTAGATTACCACTAAACTATGTTTTTGAGTTTTTCTCCAAAATGCTTGGTTGAAATGAAAATTAAAACTTTTTAATTCTGCTTCTAGAAATACGTTAAGAAAACTATGTATGTTTTTCAAAATCATTATGAAATGTGCTCGTTTGTGTTCAGAACACTAAAGAGGTTTTTGTATGTTATTTGCTTGTTTTCCGAAAACAGTGCGTAAGCGACTTGTTTCCTCAGTGGCGCCTAATCACTACATAATATAAAACAAAGTTGCTTTCCGCTGTCTGTCCCTATGTATGCTTAGATCTTTAAAACTACACAACGGATTTTAATGCGTTTTTTTTTACTAAATAGAGTAATTCAAGAGGAAGGTTTGTATGTATAGTACATACATAATATAGTAGAGAAACACTGATAATTTTAGAGTTTTGTAATGTGATGTCATAAATGGACACATTTTTTGCGCTTACATTGCAAACGCTGACTAAATCCTACGAGATAGATCAAAATAATGTACTGCAGTATTGTACACCCTAAAAAGGTCTACAAAAAAGTCCGCGATGGTATATGTCTATCTCTTAGGGATAACCCACAATAACCGTTTTTTGTCCTTTACTTTTTATAAGAAATAATGGATTATTTACGAAGCGATTTTAAGCAATACAGCATTAATCCTTATCGAATTTATACTTTTAAATACATTGTGCATATAATATGGATCAATATGGCCCTTTACAGCATGTAATTTAAATGAATATTTTCGAAGAGATTACAGATTTAAAATGCAGCTACATGGCGGTTGCGGCTGTACCGGCCCCCCGCGGTTTATATTGTCTAATGACCAAAAAGCGTTGTATATAAAGACAGTCTGTATTATATTTAGTATCAGCATTGCACCCGTGCGAAGCTGGGGCGGGTCACTAGTAAGTAATAAATCTAAAGATCTAATAAAAGTGTTCGAATTCGTAGTTAAAGTTTTTTTTTACAAAGGTTGAAGTACATATACAGTAAAAAAGAAAGAAGAAACGAAGAGGAGTGGTAAAGTATATTTTAATGTTCTAAAAGAAAAAAAAATTCCCTAACTATCAAATAGATTTCCATTTCCACCTTTTCCTGAACAGGTGAACGAATTCCCGCGTAAATAATACTATATGTGCATAGGTAGTATGTATGTTCAACAATGTGCTCATTATTTATTTAGCAACAAAAGATTTTATGTGATTTCCCCAGTGATGTTTTACGTAAAATATTAAATGGGTTTTACTTCAGAAAAGCTTTCGATTGCATGCTTCGAAGAAAAATTACAACTCAGGCTTTTTATTTAATTGCCGAGTTACAATATCCACATTTAGAAAACATATGTAAGGTAGAACTTATAGTTGAATAATAAGCAAAATTTAGATCGCTTTTTTTTATCTTATCATGCACCTATTAATATTCTCTACATTCTACTAAGTGTTGTGTTGAAAACGTATTTAAAAGGAATCGTTAAAGCAATCGATGAAAAAATTTAGTGCGTGCGATGTGCGACTAAGTAAGTAACTAAAATATGTGCCGCGATTCCTGGGTGTGTTACATGCCAGGGATATTCAGGGGAGATCACTGATCCAGTATGGTTTCAGTAGGTTAAGCGCAAGGATTACTATTGCTAAATAATATTTAAAAAACTGGAGTTAGGAGTAAAGAATTCATAAACCTCGCATCTTACGCAAGTATCTTGGGAGCATTCAAAATATCGGACACAGCTGCTGGAATTCTAAGGCCTAACGCACACTGGTGATTTTTATCACAGATTTCTTGTTTGCATGCATAGAGCGACAGCCAAGCAATTTTTGTTATTCAAGGTGTCAGTTGTCTGGGAACTTATTGTCATTAGGAAGAAGAAAAGATGCACTAATAAAGAACATTGGGTTCATACATTATGAATTGGTAGATTGGTAAATGGAAGGTTTTACACAATGCTTGCAACTATGCAATGACCAATGATGACATCTGTATTTCGTCTATAAGTATGTCGTTGTTTACGTCATTTTCGTGTAAAACACGTCTTGCTTGGAATTTAAGCATGTGTACCATAGGCAAGTGTACTTTCGAAGTTGATCGATAGGGGAATGAAGTGACATATTGTCACTAATCCGCGCATGGGAATTGATATATACATATATACGGAGTAACAATTCCATCACGGGCATATCGCCGGAATCCATGGACAAAAAGTCATCTAACTATACTTCGTTTACTTTCTGTAGCGATGTGACCTTCAGTTTGAGCGGCGCAAAATAGAAAAGAACAGCACTAGGCCAGAAAAGGAAGGAGACTCTCGGCCAAACTCTTAACCGGTGAGGAGCATATAATCCGTACAGTACTGCACGGAAAAATTGACCACATTATCCACTACAATTGCATTGCTCAAATGTGCTCTAATTGGTACCATTTACTACTAAAAATATCAACGAGATGTTCATTTATATTTGAAGACATATTAAAGGCTTTAACGCTTGTTTTCGACTCGCACTTTTGGCAGGTACTGTATGAAAAAGTATGTTTATTGAACAAAAGTCGAGAGTATAATGAGCTCTTTCTTCCCTACCTACGATTTTGCCAGCGCGCGTCCAAGACATTGGAAGGGGCACATCGCTAGAGAAAGTAAATGAAGTACACCACGTATCGAATAATGAACAGTAGACTTGACCGGAGTGACTTTTGTCACGGTGACAATAAATTTATTCAGAGAATTTTAGGACTTACGAGCCATAGTTGATGGGATTTAGAAATCTTCCAAATGTAACCCCTGCACCCCTTGGTCATGAAAGTCTTCATTGAAAATAAAACAATTCGAAGTGGTCTGTATTCTGTCGAAACTGCCAGACGCGGATCGCGATTTCGACCTTTTTGAATCTCATCAGCGCGTCGCAGGCAGATTACGGAACTTTTACTTGCTGTCTTAACAGCGCGTTTTCTAAAATACCACAAATGGCGCGGTAAACATACGATCTTGTTCTGCATATTTTAGAATTTCCCCCTGTATCCCATCTACACCTGTCGCCTTATTATTCTTTAAGCTTTTTAATGCTACATCGAACTCTTCTCTCATTATGGGATAACCTAGCTCATCTATCTCCAGACTATCTTCCTTCTGTGATATAACTCTAAACTCATGGCCTGCGTATAGGGTCTTTAAATATTCATTCCACCTGCCTGACTTTTCCTCATTTTCTACTTCTTATATTATTATTTCAGTCAGTATCGATCATAAAAAGGAGTCAAGGTCAAAGAGGGTAGTAATGTCTTTTTTTTTTAGTATAAAACCGACACTAACGTTTTTGCTGTTAGGAAGCTTTATCAAGGTAGGTTCTCTTATTTAATTAAAAGTTGTTTGCAAATAATTGGTGTTGGCAATCGGTACAAGATCTGAAAAATTAAAATCTAACACAGATATAATAAAATAAAAAATAAATAAATAATTGAACACTACACTAAAAAACAGCAGGATATATTATAAATAAAATAATAAATTATTATAGAATATAGAAACCACGTGGCGACACTAATGGACAGTGTTAGAATAAGAGTATCAGTGTTATTTTATAAACCTAATTGTAAATCGATCTAATGGATAATGATAACGTCGAATAACCTAAATTAATATTTTCTGTTGTTTTTGACTATGGATTATCCCTGTTAATTGAGGATTCCACTTGAAAAACTAGTAATTTTACTGAACTTGTTAATAAAAGAGAACTGATTTTATGAATAAAAGTACAGGATTCATTGGATCGAGTTTCTAACAGAAACACCCTCCGAGTGGCTTCCTACTATTTTACGGACTACGTGATGATATCTTAAAGGATAATTGTCCACTCGAACCGGAAGGGGCAAGAAAAAATTCTTTTTCTCCGTGATGGTAGCTTAAGGATAAATTTCTGGAGAGGAAAACCCTTATATTGACTTCTTTTTGCCAAATAGTGTTCCTTAAGAGGTATATACACCATTTTTCAAAATGAAATGGGGGAGGGGGGGGGAAACTGTCACCACCTCAAACCTAACCTAACATAGGTTAGATCAGTTTATGTTGTGTTACGTTAGGTAAGGTAGGTTAGGTTCAGGTGGATGCAAGTTCCAACTTCCTCCCCCCAAATACTCAATTAAGTTTATTTACCCTAACCGGGCGAGCGTTGTAATCATATAACAATTCATTTTGCTGGGTGAAACATTCAATTTATTTATAATCTGCCCTAATGATGGATTACTTCTCCTTCTGGTTCGAATCGTCAAAACTCCGTTTAGGTCATATAATCTAATGTTTAAAGGAAAGTTTGGTAAAAGTTAAAGCTGGGCGTCTTTTTTTATGCAGAATTTTCTAATTATTTTCTGCATGATCATTTCCTTCGAAATTTAACAACTTTCAAGATGTTTATGAGGCACTGCAATTCTCTTTCTATCAACCCCTAAAAAGAAACAACATTCCCGATGCCAAATGAGAGTTCTTTTGAGGTCTCCACAAAAATCCAGGTTCATCAGAATTTCTGTTCTTTGTGTATTTAATTTTCATAGCCTCGGAACCCACAAGGAGCATTAGAACACATCTAACGTTTATCATATAAAGGTGAGCATAGACTGAGTTAGAATTTTTGTAGCAGTGTCATCATCATCAAAAAGTCGTCAGTCCTAAGACTAGTTGGACACGTACCTCCACTCTTTCCTATCCTGAGCTAAACTTCACATTTCCCTAAAACTAGAACAGCCCACATCCTTAACTATTTGCGAACAATAATCTAATCTAGGTCTACCTTACCCCTCTTGGCTCCTGTTTCTGCCTCTAATATGTCTCTGACTAGACCTTTATGCCTGAGAAGGTGTCCTACCATCCTGTCTCGCCTATTTTTTATTGACTTCCATAGAGTTCTCTGTTCTCCTATTCTTTCTAATACCTCTTTATTTGTAACCTTTTCTACCCACATTATCCTCATCATCCGCCTATAACACCACATTTCGAACGCTTCTAACCTTTTCTTTTCCGCCGCGTCCATGTTTCGCACCCGTACAACGCCGTGCTCCAAACATACACCTTTAACAACCTTTTTCGAATTTCTAAATTAACCGTTCGCGAGCATAGAAGTGACTTAAGTGTATAAGTGAATTAATTTTACCCACTACAAATAACCTCAAATTAATCAGGAAAATCCTGCCAATTTTTCCTCATTAATTTAAGGTTAACCATAGTGGGAAAAACTATTTCAAAAATAATTCACTAATACTTACACTAAATTAAAGCTATAAAAATTCCAAGTATCTGCAATCTGCTGCCACATCCTTGGAACTTAGTGGTAGAGTCGGTATTTAAAACCGGACGCCCGGGTTCGATTCCCGGCAAGGGTATGACAGCAGCAACAATTTTTCCTCATTAATTTGAGGTTATCGGTAGTGGGTCAAATTAATTCACTGAGCATGGACTATCATGACAAATGCAGTAACATTATGACTAATGTCGTATTTACTGCTGTCACAGCCCCCTTTTTATCGATATTACTGCGTTATTGCGTGATGGTTCACAGTTTGCTCCCCACAAAACTATAATAGCAGATGGTTGTTTACGAATAACCTGTAGGCAATTTAAATGCATTTGCAATGGATTACATTTATGTCAAATTCCAATGTTTTATTTGTCACCTTATGACTGATGGCGCTGTCATTCGATGTCGTCGACACGACAGCGAAATTGACGCGATGCCGACGCCGAATATGCTTTTATTTTTAGTTTGCGTGCCAGCCTTATACGTTTCCTCATTTAATCGCTGCTACTCCGACCAAGGAAATAACTTTTATTAATGTGCCACTTCCTGTTTCTGAATGAAAAGGTTGCAATTTTCGTAACAAAACTGCAAGCGACGATAGCGGTATTAATTAATATTACGAGCTGAATGCAAAAGCCGCAAAGAATTTGTTAAAAGCACTCATTTAATTTGCAATGTTTGTATGATTGTTTGTTTGTTTAGGGCAAATGTTGTGAACCGAATCAGAACTGCTTGCTCTTATCTAATTTTTACATGTTGGTTCAGTTCCGATAGCTGAACATCATAGAGACTAAATTTTGTGTTCGCATTTTATTACGGTAACCAAGATATTGTAAGTGTCAAGATAACATGACTAATGCACTAAAGGTTGGCTCCTAACAAGGGACTTTTATCAACGGTTTTAGCAGCACAGACCATTCTAAATTTCATCATGAAGCTTTCGAAATGTGGTGTTATAGGCGAATGATGAGGATAACGTGGGTAGAAAAGGTTAGGGATGAAGAGGTATTAGAAAGAATAGGAGAACAGAGAACCCTATGGAAGTCAATAAGAAATAGGCGAGATAGGTTGGTAGGACACCTTCTCAGGCATGAAGGTCTAGTCAGAGACATATTAGAGGCACAAACAGAAGTTAGGAGGGGTATTGGTAGACGTAGGTTAGATTACTGTTCGATATAGTTAAGGATGACGGTTGTTCTAGTTTTAGGGAAATGCTAAGATTAGCTCAGGATAAGAAAGAGTGGAGGTACGTGTCCAACCAGTCTTGACTGACGACCCTATGGTGATGATAATGATGATGACATTTTATTATGATAGCAGGTTTTACGTTTTACCATGATACTGCTCTTGCACTTAGGGTTATGCAATTCTAACTACAAATATTAATTTCCCAAAAAAAAAAACGTTGAAGAGGCTTTCCCCCGGATATTTTCATGTAAGTTTTTCATAATTAGGCCATTTTAAGTAATTTCCAGCATTTTCGAAAAAAACGCGATTCGAAACATTTATGTTAAACACAAAAATAAGAAAAGATCAGAATTTTTTAAAGTTTTTATTTTCTCGAACGCCAAAGTAAAGGATACAATAAGTTATATGCGAAGCAAATTTTACCTAATCCATGGTGCATACACCGAAATGCGATGCAATATTTGCTCCCGACTCAGAATGGTAATTAATGCAGCAGTAAAATATACATGACTTCATTAAAACTAATTGGTAAAATGAAATAGGTACATGTTGGATTTATTCGTTATCTTACACTGAACACTCACTTTCTTCATCTATCCCCTTTTCCTCGCTCTCTAATTGTAAAAACATAAACTGTAGTCTTTTAATCTGACACACTTAGGTATGTGTATACCTACTGGAGTACATAAAATTCAACTCTATGTTGGTAAAAATCCCGAATTCCAAATTATTTACATTTGAAAAGTGGGATCCCTAGTTAGTCTCTATTAGGCGTTAAGTACAACTTTCACGTTAGGGGGTGGTATAGACATCAGTTAGATTACCTGTTAAGCAAAAATTTACAAATAAAGTCAAGGACTTTAGGAGGTATCCAGAAGAGGATATAGATAGCGATCATAATGTAAAACGTGCCTAAAGTCAGCAGTTACAGATAGAGACAGACGAAGAAGAGCAAAAATGATATGATAAAGAAAGGAGAACAGAGGACTCTATGGAAGTCAATAAGAAATAGGCGATATAGGTTAGTAGGACACCTCAGGCATAAAAGTCTAGTCAGGGACATATACGAGGCAGAAACAGGAGTTAAGAAGAGTAGAAGTAGACCTAGATTAGATTACTGTTCGCAAAGGTTAAGAATCTGGGATGTTCTAGTTTTAGGGAAATGCGAAGATGAGCTCAGGATAGGAAAGAATGGAGGTGTGTGTCTCAGCAGTTTTAGGACGAATGACTTTATGCTGATGATGATGGTAGCGTAGGAAGCCATACCCACCACTCATACGTAATGGTTTTCGGTTATTCCCGAACGTTCTCGACTTTTCGGATCCAGTTCATTTTAGTATATTCCAGCTGAGGACAATCTTAGAGACATTAGAGAATATTCCAGCTGAAAGCAATGTAATGTACCGACCTGAATCTCAATAATATATAGTTATTAATCTTAGTTTTAGCAATAAAGAAAAATAAAATACTCTGTATAACAAAATAATGTACAATAGGAATTAACCGAAATCATTATCTAAATGACTGTTAACGCCAGTACCTATGATACATTTTGGTAGATATTCAGCAGCCGTTAAAAAATGCTTTCCTTGCGCTTTCTCTAAATACTCTTACTTTTGTAAACAAACTATGCATTTACGTAATGTTATTTTTCCACTCTTACGTCTGTTTTTACGTCAAAGATTTATAACCTAAGGTATTATTCTTTTGTATAAAAACTTACAAAATTTAGAATTAAGTCAGTACTGAAAATACTCGAACTCTACGTCTAACTCCAAGTCTCTAGTCGAAATCCTACGTTAGTCAATATAATTTGTTTAAATTGTTTATTGTCTACTTCTCTGCAAGTGTTATTTTGTGTATAAACTTTAAACCTGACCTATATTTTAATAAATAAATATAAGTGAAAAAGTGCAACATTATTTCTTCAAACTTCCTGGTTGAATTCCATCACAGCAACACTAGAAATATTCAAGAGCGTTCCAGTACATCCTCACTTGTTCTAAACTGGTTTTCCATAACCGCAGGTCGACTTGCAAACCAACGTTCCCACAAAACTGGAGAAGTTTCACACTCTGCAAGATTCCAAACATTTTTTAGAATACATTGTGGTCGAAATATGAAAATGTCCACGTGACCACTCTTCATCACCGTATTTCCCACACACCACTACACCTAAACTGACATGCAGTCAACATAGTGAACCATGACTAACCATTACTAACTATATTATGCATTTATAAATATGTTGCTATAAAAATAAATATTTTTTACAGTTTAAGTTGAGTATTCCAGTTTTTTTTGTACAGTTATTTAACATTAGCTGATTCATTAAAGTAATACACATTGAAATTTAATTATGGAGTGGACGTTACTGCCAATGTATTTTTCCCGGATAATGCTTCTCATGATGAAAAAATTGATCTAACAAAATAATACAGTCACAGGCTCTTCAAAACATTCACATGCAATATATTCCATACATACATACGTTGTAGCTATATTGACGTATCAGTCCAAAGAAATATCTACAAGTACTTGTATGCACTAACAGCTTGTGTAAATAGGCATCTCACAGTATTGTGCTTTTTTGATCGTGAATTGTGTCATTCGGGGTGTTTATTTTAGCGTACATACACATTCCAGAGGGAGAAAAGATACAAACGCGGATATGTTTACAAGCAAACAAAGTATAAACACACTAAGACGCCTTTAAGAAAACATGTGTTTATTGACAAAATCAACGATAGCGCTATGCATCACGCCTAATCTCTCGAAATGTCTACATCTTCGGAGGTGTAACAACAAACAGACTCTTCCGAGTGAAGATAAATAGAAAAGTTCAAGGACTGATAATTTTAAATTGTATAACGTAAAGAAATGATGGTGATGTGCTTGATTGGGTCCTTGTTAGTTGGTTTTCCTTTTGTCGATTTATTCGGACACAATATATATCAGGATTTAATTAAACAAGGGTCAGGATTAATTTGTTTCGTTGGTTTTGGTTGACATATCAATAAAGTCAGTAAAAAAGTGTAAAAAAGCAATTTCCTAAATTTTTAAGGTTAATATTTGTAACGACACTCAAGCTGCATTTGAATTCATCATTATCAGGTAATGGAGAGACGCGTAGGGGCAGAAAATATAATCTAGACCAGCGGTTCCCAATTTTTCTTTGTTACGGAACCCTTTTTAAACCAACCTTTTTTGGCGGAACCCCTTCTCGACAAAAAAACAAACTGATAATAGTTTTATGTGTAAGATCCTGGACTCCTTATCGTAATCTTCAACTTCAATCTTTAATTCAAAATCTTGAGTGCACCTATTTCATGTACACATCAAAATTAGGTTACATGTCCGATAATGGAGAAGTTTTATGAATAGAGGGCGTCACATGTATGATCTATTTACATTTAAACTCCGTTTGAGGTTAAGCAATTTGTTATTAAGGAATCTAATTCGTACTTTCCTTCCAGTGAAACGTACTGCACATGGAAACTAAACCAGCTTAATTCAGAATTGAAAAGGAGATACACGTCATATAGTAACAGAAAGGTACACTTCGTTTAGTTTCTGTAGCGATGTGACCTTCAGTTTGACCGGCGCAAAGTAGAAATGAACAGCACTAACCCAGGAAAGAAAGGAGACAACTCTCGGGCAAACTGTTTTCTCAATTTTCTCTTTGAAGAAATTCGAAGAGAAAATTTATATTTAAATGAATAAAAATTCAAGAAATGGAACGATGAGAAAATAGAACTTGACAAAAGATGGGTAGAAATCTTTCAGCTTTTAGAGTAGAACATATCCCACATGAAAATTTAAGTTTTAATAGAAATTTCCTTATGTTGTCCAGGCAATAATGCTGCTGTTGAAAGGGTATTTTCACTAGAGAATGATTTTATTGGAACAGTGAGAAGTCGCAACTTTCTGCCGTCTTAACAGTCAAATTTAATATGCAAAATGAAAGTTGTTCGGATGTGGCTACATTATTAGACGAACATCCTCATTTAGCAAAAAAATCCACTCCGAAGAAAAATATGTTTTTAAAAGAAACTAAAGTTTTTATCGTTTTTTTTTTTATGTTTAAATAAATATTTCGTTTGGAGAATGGTAGGCAGCACGTTTTAGTAAAAAGAATGATGATCATAAGCCATCTCACAAGAACGATTCGAAATCGAAGCACACATAACCTATAAGTGTAAATGGTTTAGGGACTTTTCTTGTACTTTTTTTCTAGATGCGTGTATTTTTCTCTGTCACGGATCTCCTTTTAATTAATTATGGCTTTAATGCGTCGGGGGACGGGTATACCAAAGGAATGACATGTTTACGTCCAAAACGTCGGAAGCAGGCCGAAAGAATGCGATCAACTCTCTCCTGGGCGCAATAAGCTATAAATACGATCCGGTACGTTTTGTTTGACTCGAAAGATGACAGGCCCGAACCGATGGCGGTGGCACAGGCTACGGCAGAAGTAGTGATGGCGACAAAAACAACATGTGGTGTTTTATTATACGGATGGGGACCGTTATTGCCGCAGTTCACTTTTTGATTTATCGCCAAAACGCTTTTATTACAAACGTCTTCATGTAACGTGATTTTCGACTATCAACATTACGAACGTCTCATGGAAACCTGCCAACAATTATGACTTTGCTGACAATAGTTAACCGTCTAGCAATTAGGAGAGAGATTGCATCAGGCACACTTTGAACTAATTCACTGACTAACTGACTAATAGATACTTTGGGAGCTGTCAGTTAATCGATACAAAACGGTACAATACCTTACAGATTGTAATCATCGTAGTATAGTATAAAGTCAACCATTATTTGATATTTTGATTAGTTATGGGAGGACAACGTGACTATCGGTAAATACTGATGCTTAATATGCTTTAAGATCATTTAAAAGTATCATTATTGAAAAATCCAAGGCCCAGGAGAATTGTAAAATCGGGATAAACTAAAAATATGAAGGAATTTCGAAATCATACTAGCTATTTTCGAGCTTTTTTTTTAGGGCGAATGAAATACCTAATGCTAATGGGCCTAGTATAACAATCAATCATTGAGAATAATCTAGTGCATCATACGTTTAGAGGACCCCGGAGTCCACATTATCTATTACACAATTTGGGCAGGGAACTCAGAAACCATTAGACTCTACCGCAACATTAAAAAGATTAAAAATATCGAGAAATGATACAGGTTTATAAAATCTCTAGCACTATTTTCTAACGACATGGCATGATACTAAAAAATCTTTGTGAAGCTAACTCCTAATTATTTATTAAAGGGACTCAAATATTCGATAATATGCAGGGAGATCCAATTTTAAAAAGAAAACATTTGCCATACATTCTTCTAAACAGAGCATTCTGTTCATAAAAAAATATTTCTGGAATGCGAAGCCGTTGTAATATGGCTTCACATTCCAAAAATATTAAATCTTTTATTTTCTTCCATCTCCTAACATTTTCTCGCTATGCTGAGCTCTCTCTGTAGATATGCAAATATTTGTATCATAGAATAACAAATGTGCGAGTAAGTTGATTTCGCTCTTTCTTTGATGTGATATCTGGTTTTACTATGTTGCAATTGTCTGATTACCAGAGTTTTGACATTAGTGGTTTTCACTTGAATTTTTTGAATGAAATTCTATTCTAAGAACGAAGCCTTGTGTGGATATGTACAGATAGATAGAAATAGACATAATTCACAAACTTCTGAACGATGTTTACTGTTAATTTGCGTTTAGATCAACTGCAACCAAAGCGCAATAGCGCGGAACCTTGATCTTTCTCATGTTATAGTTTGGCGAAAGGAATAGTTGCTGCATCCTTATTATTTGCAGCGAGCATAGCCTCGCAAGGAAATAATTTTGATAGACGTCTTGAAGCCCGCCTTCTACCACTGATCTGTAATTTCGAACAATTTTTATACTACACGTATGTATGTGTTTGGTGGTTTTTCCGGAACTAATAGGTCGCCGATAAGTAAGCAGTAAGTTATAGAAAATACTACAAATGGCGCAGTAAACGCCATCTGTAGCACGATGCTACATTTTAGGATTACGTATGCTCCAACAAGGTCCACTTGTGTGGATATCTACTTGCTGAAAACGAATCCCGGCGTAGCCAACCTCAACGTGATAGGCACGTTAGCTTAATCGAATAAAATTGAATTCGTTTTCAGCAAGTAGATATCCACACAAGTGGACCTTGTTGGAGCATACGTAATCCTAAAATGTTGCATCGTGCTACAGATGGCGTTCACTGTGCCGTTTGTAGTATTTTTTAAAACGCTCTGTTAAGACAGCAGGTAAAAGTTGGTCTGTGTTCTGTCGAAGCTGTCTGCGACGCGCTGATGAGATCCAAAGAGATTGAAATCGCGATCCGCGTCTGGCAGTTTCGACAGAAGACAGACCACTTCGAATTATATCAATTAGCAGTAAGTTGTTGATTTTTGTTTATTTTTACTTTAGGCGCTGAATAAGCGACAGGTGAAATGTGTACAAATCTCTTTTTCTCTCATAATTTCCCATTTATTTTAATATTTCCAGTATTTACTCACCCACATCAGTTACTTTTTCACATACCTGTAACAGATAAAAATATCAATTATTTAAACGAAAACTTTTTTACATTATCAGGTAATAAAAACTAGTATTTTTCAAAAACTCCATTATAAATACCAACCTAATAATCACTATAAATTACCCATAATATAACACATTCGGCTTTAATATATAGAATTTCATAACGCTACATTTCTACCAATTTTGTATGCATCTATTAAATTCAATTGATTGTAAGACTTCCGAGTAACATATGTGAGCTATTTTACATGATAGAAGTTAATTAAAAGCAATTCGATTACACTGTACAATTCAAGAGAGCCAACACGCAATGTAAAATATTAATTTGGCAAGCTGTATGACGGATATATTCAATAATTCAATGATCAATTTAATTTCAATATGGAAAGTTATAACCTAACCGTGTATTTGGACAAGTATAAAACTTTTCTCACGGCCATTACTCTAATGTACAAACCAATCGAAACGATTAAATTCAAAACAACTGCAGTTAATAGTAGTGTGCCATTGTTCGATTTATTGCTTCGAAGTGTTTTACGAGGTACCAATAATAGTCCAGCCACTTTATACATAAACTCCTAAAAAAGTCAAAAGTCCATAAAGCCAACCGGAGAGCTATGAAAATTACAGGTGGTCAATGGTCACAAAAAGCAATATTTTTCGCAGATATTGGGCTTACGTCAATTTTGATCATTATAGTATTCTTTTGCGAAATAAATCTGAATAAAGAAAGTCTTAAACAAAATTTACTTAGAACCTATATTTACGAGATAAAGGATTAAGAAAACTCAACTTTTGCATTGCATTCGTTTCCACACCATCTTTGAAGTAGAATGCGAAACGATCTTTTTTCAAATGATATTCCTTGTAGACCTAACCCATTGGTATGACTTCTTCTACCATATTTTCATTTTCATCAGCTACCATATCGGCAGAATATAACCTAACCTAACCATCTGTACAATTCAGAACATATGGCGAGTTTAAAACTTAGATAGGAAAAGATTTAGACCTTCAGCAATACGGTTCGGCTTGAATAATAATTTATTTAACCAACAACTACGCTGATTTCTCCTGCACCCGATGAACTTCCGAATTCTACTTCCTCCAATTGCCATGTTTCACATTGTGTGTCTAATGTCGGAGCCACTCGTGTCTCAATATGTTTTCCGAAAATACAACCCTTAAATCTGAGTTCAACGGTTATGATGCTGGCCTTATTTTCACAATTAATGCCACAACCTTCTATGCAATTCAGGATATATGGCGAGGTTAAAACTTAGATAGGAAAAGATTTAAGACACTGTTTTATTAATTACTAATAGTGGTCGTTGTTAATATGCAACATCAACTTGAAATCACTTCTCGATTTTGAACCACTACAAATTTCCTCAAATTAATGAGGAAAAGATTTAGACCTTCAGCAATAAGGTTTGGCTTGAATAATAATTTATTTCAACCAACAACTACGCTGATTCCTCCTGCACCAGATGAACTTCCAAATTCTACTTTCTTAAATTGCCATGTTTCACATTGTGTGGCTAATATCGGAGCCACTCGTGTCTCAATATGTGTTCCGAGGATACAACTCTTAAATCTGAGTTCAACGATGATGAGGCTGATATTATTCTCACAATTAGTTCCACAACCTTTTGTGCAATTCAGGATACATTACGAGATTCAGACTTAGCTACAGAAACAATAAGACCTTCAACAATAAGGTTCGACTTGAATAATAATTTAATACAACTAACAACTACTCTGATTCCTGCCGCACCAGATGACCTTCCCAAATCTATTTTCTGCTATTGTCATGTTTCACATTGTGTGCCTAATGTCGGAGCCACTCGTGTTTCAATATGTTTTCCAATGATACAACCCTTAAATCTTAGTTCAGCGATGATGAAGCTGACCTTACTTTCACAATTAGTGCCATAACTATTTGTGCAATTCAGGATATATTACCACATTCAAATTTGTCTGGAAGGAGATTAAGACCCTCAGCATCAATGAGAGTGGACTTAAATTAAAATTATTATAAATAAAATTTATTACAGCAAACAATGACTCTGTCGCCTCCTGTCCCTGATGAACTTCTCATTTCTATTTACTGCATCAATGATACAGTAGGACTTCCATGCTCCGCATCATGCGACTAATTCCGGGTCCATTCTTATCTCAACATCGGAGAATGTAAACTTTAAATCTGAGTTCAACGATTATGAAACTGAAATTATTTTCATAATTGATGGCACGACCTTTCAGGGTATACTGCCAGGTTGAAACTTGACTGGGAAAAGATTTAGACCCTTAAGAATATAGTAGCACTCTAATTCCTCCTGCACCGGATGAACTTTAGAATTAAAAAATAGTTACTGCAATTACACAGTATATGATTGTAGCGGAGAATACAACCTTTGAATCCGAGTACAACGGATGACGAAGCCGACCTTCTTTCCTTATATTTACCAAAGATGATGACTGATGAACATGAAAATATGGAAGAAGAAGATGTCAGAAAAGACAAATTATAATCAACAAAATTATAGCATAACCTACCCACTGAAGAACTCAAGAAACGATATTGTGGTTCTTAATATATATATTTTTTCGAAGATGTGATTTGTAAACCCAATTTAATGCACTTATTGTAATGTATTCTGCTATGATATGTAGATAGGTTTAACGTTTCATACTTTTATATGATTTAAAAGTCCTTTCNGGAAGGACACGTACCTCTACTCTTTCCTATCCTGAACTAAACTTCGCATTTCCCTAAAACTAGAGCAACCCACATCCTTAACTGTTTGCTCTACCTTTACCCCTCCTAACTCTTCCTCTAATATGTTTCTGAGTAGACCTTCATGCCTGAGAAGGTGTTCTGCCAACCTATCTCGCCTATTTTTTATTGACTTAAATAGAGTCCTCTGTTCTCCTATTCTTTCTAATGCCTATTCATTTATAACCTTTTCTACCCACGTTATCCTCATCATTCGCCTATAACACCACATTTCAAAGGCTTCTAACCTTTTCTTTTACGCCGCGATCACTGTCCATGTTTCGCTCCCGTACAACGCCGCGCTCTAAACATACACCTTTAACAACCTTTTCCGAATTTCTAAATTAACCGTTCGCGAGCATAGATGTGACTTCTTTTTATTAATGGCGACACGACCCTGCGCTATCCTCTGCTTAATATCCCTACTACTCCTTGCGTACTGACTTATCTGACTTCCTAGATATCTAAAATCAGTCACTTCTTCTAATTATCCCGTAAAGCAATATAACACATTCCTAAGGTTGTTGATCCTACCATCATTGCTATTATAAAACATACAACAAAAATCAGTGGAAATTGCGGAACATTGGCAGGGTAACTACAACTTTTTTGGTATTAATGACATATTCTCATATAGCTTATGAAATCTAAAATTTTCGACGTATTTGACAATAGCATGGTCTAAAAATGTTTCAGTTCCCTTACAATTAGATAGTTTACTTTGGATACTTTACATACTTTCCGTCGTTCAATAAAGGCAATAATATCCTATTAATGTGTATCCATTCCCCATCTATTGTTTGGCGATAATGTCTCCAGAACTTCCGGATCGTAAATTTTTCGATCAATTTCAACACATGCATACACATATGCATATATCATGTTTGCCAGCCGCGGTAAATCTATTTCTTTATCATCTACAAGCCAGCAAACTTTTTGTACCGTTTCAGATTTTTCCACCGAGAGATCCCGTCTGCCCTTTCCCGGTTTGCCAGTTCATTTATCACCCATTGAGTCAGGACGTTTTCCTGTAATAGTGAGAAATGGGTACAGTTTTTGTGCCGTACGATCCACGACATTTAGGAAACACATTTGAATGCAAACTTCGCCACCAAAACGACCGCACGGATACACGCTAGTTCCGGGATAGTGCATGGATATTACCTCGAACAAGTCCCGTTAGAAGGGTAGTTATGTCGACACCAGATGTTACGCACTATTTCTCCGTCGACAGGTTCATATACAGTCGATGAAAAACTTACGAGATATGTATGTGTGGCTGTCGCGTAACCAAGAACTACAACATCTGTACGCTTCTCGCGTTATTCCCAGCGATGAATTCTCAGAATATAAAAAGTTACAGTGAATTTATGCCAGCTACATGTATTCTAAAATTCAAGCATTTAAATTATACCCTGTTTCCGAGTAAAAATATGTTCAACCAGTAACCAAGAACTACAACATCTGTACGCATGTATTCTAAAATTCAAGCATTTAAATTATACCCTGTTTCCGAGTAAAAATATGTTCAACCAAGCACTAACACGGTCAAGGCCCGATTATACGGAAGGACACGGATTGTTCTATGATTAAATTAAATTAAAACTCAAATATTGGTATTTTAACTATTTAATGTGCCATTTTTGTAAAACTACATGTTTAAATAAAGAAATGAAAAAACAACAAAACTGTTTCCGTAGATATTAATCGAGATCCACGATAATTTTCGACCGATATCACCATCATCATCATCATAAGGTCGTCAGTCCTAAGACTGCTTGGACACGCACCTCCTCTCTTTCTTATCTTGAGCTAATTTTCCCTAAAACTAGAACAACCCACATCCTTAACTATTTGGGAACGATAATCTAATCTTGGTCTACCTTTAGCCTTCCTAACTTCCGTTTCTGCCTCTAATATGTCTCTGACTTCATGCCTGAGAAGGTGTCCTACCAACCTATCTCGCCTATTTCTTATTGACCTCTGTTCAGAACTTGCCTTATGCAACAAAAATTTGAATGCTTGTTAAAAACGAATGCATTCATTTCAAATTTGCTTCTCTATTTCTCTGGAACAGTCTTTTAGGTATTCACAGTTTCAAATCAAAGTCGTCCATGTTTCTTTTTTCCAAAAGTGTATTCGTTCTTTCGGCTTCAATTTTTCTGCAAAACCACCCATTGTTTCAGTCACGCAAATGTGAGCTGTATGACCACTCACCCCGCATTCTTTTTTAATGAAAACAGAAAACTAAAACATTTTGACATGATATGGTTATATTTTTTTACAACCTGTGCTATTAAAATATCCTTAAAACATATGTATCTACAGGGTAAACGTATATAGGATTTATTGAATTTAGCGAAGGTGACAAGTAATTATCTACAATACAATAAATATTTTGTTAATAATTGAGGTTAAATCAGCTCTTCAAAAATATCATTTCAGATGAATGCAGATAGTAATATTTTAACTGACTTGTTGATAATATCGTCATACATGCTTGCATACTTATTGAAAATAAAAACAAATCGGAGATGCCAAATTAGGAAAATAGGGAGTATGGGATAATATTTCGTATCATAATTGCATCACAAGAAGTCTGCCAGTTTTCATCGTCATCATCATCATCATCATAAGGTCGTCAGTCCTAAGACTGGTTGAACACGTGCCTCCACTCTTTCCTATCCTGAGCGAAACTTCGCATTTCCCTAAAACTAGAACAACCGACATCCTTAACTATTTGCGAACAGTAATCTAACCTAGGCCTGCCTCTACCCCGCCTAACTCCTGTTTCTGACTAATATTTCTCTGAGTAAACCTTTATGCCTGAGAAGGTGTCCTACCAACCTATCTCGCCTATTGTTTATTGACTTTCATAGAGACCTCTGTTCTCCCATTCTTTCTAATACCTCTTCATTTCTAACCTTTTCTTCTCACGTTATCCTCATCATTCGCCTATAACACCACATTTCGAAGGCTTCTAACCTTTTCTTTTCCGCCGCGCCCACTGTCCATGTTTCNGTAATTTACCCTGAACCGGCAACCTATCCCAAAATTACAACACCCCTTATAAACCTCTTTTATACTTTTTACTTCAAAACTTCTTTTATTTATTCTATTTCCAAAATCTATTTGTATTAGTTTTATTACAACCGAACGTGTCTTTGTTACAGGCCGACAGTGCCCTTGCCTCAAGTTTTTTATTATTATTATTATTTTCAAAAGTTAAGTTCAAAAAACTGCACAAACCCCTCTACAAGAACACGTTTGGTCAACCCCCAGAAAGTGGTGGGAATTTAGAAAAATAAGTCTCGAATGAAGAAAATTTTGGAACAGCAGAATTCCTTGGACCACGGCAAAACAAACCGGAAATCAAAATCTAATCGGCTTAAGCCAGCTGTGAAAGCTTGAAACTGCAATTAGTGCTAATTGTGGTTAGTTGTTTAACCACATATTAGGTTTTATTCAATGTTCAACATTTTCGAAGTGATCATAAACTTCAGTAGGTCATAAGACTAGATAGAATATACAAGTAGAAGACCAAAATTATTTACAAACACGTTCGGTTCATTCCACGTAATTACCGCGCACTTAAATCGAACTTCGCAATTTCAATTTATAACCGAAAGAAAATTAATTAATTATGAGTGGAAAATTTATTACGTTACTAGATCTGCGAATTTCCATCAATCATACGGGCGACACAGTCAGGCACTTCAAAGAGAATTGCCTGAAGGTGACATTAAATTTTACCGCTTCGGCTTTCGCGAGTCGAAATTATATTCCAATTAAAGCAGGCCTGAGTGTATGTATGTATATATACCTATATTATAATGTATATGTATAAAACAAGTATATTATTCGTGCGGGTAGCGGAATTATTCTGGGAACGCACCGTCGCCATGGATACGCTGTGGATGAAACCGACGACTACGGATTTCGTCTTTCTAATTATTTCCTTAATTAACTAAGCAAATTCGACAAAGGGCCGAGTCGTCGTCCCTCCTTCCTGCCATCGAATCCCGACGTTACGTTGGCCGTGGCCGCATAGCGGCTCCAACGCTCGCTGGGATTCCATCAAACTTCCAGTGGTGGTCCCCTGCCCCTTTGTGTGTAGTCGAAAGTTTTTCCGGATTTCTCTCTTTGCATACTAAAGCGTTTTCGATGCAAATTGAGAAATCTGTTCGAGCGAAAATTCGCAAACGCGAAACAATTACAAACCTTTCTCCGTTTGTACAGAAAGTTTCGAAATAAATAGGCGTAGGTATTATTAAGTACACTTCAAATGTTCTGCTTAATCCGAAATTTGGCAAATGACAAAGGATTAGACTAATAATGATGAAATATATATGACAGCTTCAAGCTTTCTCATACACTTAAATTAGAGAGAATGATAACAAATGGAGTACTTGCAATTAAAACTCAAATATTGGTATTTTAACTATTTAATGTGCCATTTTTGTAAAACTACATGTTTAAATAAAGAAATGAAAAAACAACAAAACTGTTTCCGTAGATATTAATCGAGATCCACGATAATTTTCGACCGATATCACCATCATCATCATCATAAGTTCGTCAGTCCTAAGACTGCTTGGACACGCACCTCCACTCTTTCTTATCTTGAGCTAATTTTCGCGTTTCCCTAAAACTAGAACAACCCACATCCTTAACTATTTGGGAACGGTAATCTAATCTTGGTCTACCTTTAGCCTTCCTAACTCCCGTTTCTGCTTCTAATATGTCTCTGACTTCATGCCTGAGAAGGTGTCCTACCAACCTATCTCGCCTATTTCTTATTGACCTCTGTTCAAAATTTTCCTTATGCAACAAAAATTTGAATGCTTGTTAAGAACGAATGCATTCATTTCAATTTTGCTTCTCTATTTCTCTGGAACAGTCTTTTCAGTATTCACAGTTACAAATCAAAGTCGTCCATGTTTCTTTTTTCCAAAAGTGTATTCGATCTTTCGGCTTTAATTCTTCTGCAAAACCACCCATTCTTTCAGTCACGCAAATGTGAGCTGTATGGCCACTCACCCCGCAGTCGTTTTTAATGAACACAGAAAACTAAATGATAGTATTTTCACATGATATGGTTATATTTTTTTAGAACCTGTGCTATTAAAAGATCCTTAAAACATATGTATCCACAGGGTAAACGTATATAGGATTTATTGAATTTAGCGAAGGTGACAAGTAATTATCTACAATACAATAAATATTTTGTTAATAATTGAGGTTAAATCAGCTCTTCAAAAATATCATTTCAGATGAATACAGAAAGTAATATTTTAACTGACTTGTTAATAATATCGCCATACATGGTTGCATACTTATTGAAAATAAAAACAGATGGGAGATGTCAAATCAGGAAAAATGGGAGAATGGGATAATATTTCGTATCATAATTGCATCACAAGAAGTCTGCCGGTCTGCTAGTGCATTACAATTGTTTCATCATCATCATCATCATAAGGTCATCAGTCCTAAGACTGGTTGGACACGTACCTCTACTCTTTCCTATCCTGAACTAAACTTCGCATTTCCCTAAAACTAGAGCAACCCACATCCTTAACTGTTTGCTCTACCTTTACCCCTCCTAACTCTTCCTCTAATATGTTTCTGAGTAGACCTTCATGCCTGAGAAGGTGTTCTGCCAACCTATCTCGCCTATTTTTTATTGACTTAAATAGAGTCCTCTGTTCTCCTATTCTTTCTAATGCCTATTCATTTATAACCTTTTCTACCCACGTTATCCTCATCATTCGCCTATAACACCACATTTCAAAGGCTTCTAACCTTTTCTTTTACGCCGCGATCACTGTCCATGTTTCGCTCCCGTACAACGCCGCGCTCTAAACATACACCTTTAACAACCTTTTCCGAATTTCTAAATTAACCGTTCGCGAGCATAGATGTGACTTCTTTTTATTAATGGCGACACGACCCTGCGCTATCCTCTGCTTAATATCCCTACTACTCCTTGCGTACTGACTTATCTGACTTCCTAGATATCTAAAATCAGTCACTTCTTCTAATTATCCCGTAAAGCAATATAACACATTCCTAAGGTTGTTGATCCTACCATCATTGCTATTATAAAACATACAACAAAAATCAGTGGAAATTGCGGAACATTGGCAGGGTAACTACAACTTTTTTGGTATTAATGACATATTCTCATATAGCTTATGAAATCTAAAATTTTCGACGTATTTGACAATAGCATGGTCTAAAAATGTTTCAGTTCCCTTACAATTAGATAGTTTACTTTGGATACTTTACATACTTTCCGTCGTTCAATAAAGGCAATAATATCCTATTAATGTGTATCCATAGCATGGTCTAAAATGTTTCAGTCCCCTTACAATTAGTTAGTTTACTTTGGATACTTTACATACTTTCCGTCGTTCAATAAAGGCAATAATATCCTATTAATGTGTATCCATAGCATGGTCTAAAATGTTTCAGTCCCCTTACAATTAGTTAGTTTACTTTGGATACTTTACATACTTTCCGTCGTTCAATAAAGGCAATAATATCCTATTAATGTGTATCCATTCCCCATCTATTGTTTGGCGATAATGTCTCCAGAACTTCCGGATCGTAAATTTTTCGATCAATTTCAACACATGCATACACATATGCATATATCATGTTTGCCAGCCGCGGTAAATCTATTTCTTTATCATCTACAAGCCAGCAAACTTTTTGTACCGTTTCAGATTTTTCCACCGAGAGATCCCGTCTGCCCTTTCCCGGTTTGCCAGTTCATTTATCACCCATTGAGTCAGGACGTTTTCCTGTAATAGTGAGAAATGGGTACAGTTTTTGTGCCGTACGATCCACGACATTTAGGAAACACATTTGAATGCAAACTTCGCCACCAAAACGACCGCACGGATACACGCTAGTTCCGGGATAGTGCATGGATATTACCTCGAACAAGTCCCGTTAGAAGGGTAGTTATGTCGACACCAGATGTTACGCACTATTTCTCCGTCGACAGGTTCATATACAGTCGATGAAAAACTTACGAGATATGTATGTGTGGCAGTCGCGTAACCAAGAACTACAACATCTGTACGCTTCTCGCGTTATTCCCAGCGATGAATTCTCAGAATATAAAAAGTTACAGTGAATTTATGCCAGCTACATGTATTCTAAAATTCAAGCATTTAAATTATACCCTGTTTCCGAGTAAAAATATGTTCAACCAAGCACTAACACGGTCAAGGCCCGATTATACGGAAGGACACGGATTGTTCTATGAGAAAAAGTATCACAAATGGATAAGAAAAGCCTACCACGCTATGATTTACGACCAATGGCACAAATTACAGTTAAGTCAAAGGTTCGAGATGATTAAAAAAATAATTTTTATTACACTTGGTTACAGCACACAATACAATAATATGACAACACAACTGTTTTTAGCAAACTGACATAATAACAATTGTAGGCCAGAAAATAGAACTTGTCTTTTTACATAAATTAACTAGAACATATATAGGTCAGAACTGTGACGTTTTCAAATTAAATAGGGCCTCAGGACAGTCATCCAAAATAGAAAAGTGTCTCAGGGTCCATGTACTTAATGAATTAGNGTTATGTTTGACATTAGTGGCAGCTGTTAATTTAGATTGATCTTTATGAAATATATCTTTAAATTAGAAACAAAGTTTAGTTATTTTGTCCTTTTCTTCAAAGTCCATGTGGTCTATCCGTAAGTCTTTAACAGGATTAAAGTCTGAGTCTTCGTCGTTATTAGGCAGGTCTTTAGAACAAATGTAATTAGATAATAAATCAACATCTATAGGCTCGTCAATATTCAAGTTATTTAGACAGTAAACTTGCGCGTAACCATTATCTATACTGTATAAATTCCAGGTATGATTTGTTCATTGTCTAAAATGACACAAGTACCTTTATGTATATTTACAGGAACTTTTTTAAGGGTGTGCGTGTTAACTATAGTGTTACGGCTTTCTACGAAAGGGATTATTGTATTTGGTGTCGTAATGGTCTGTTCATAATAATTAATGATAGCTTTAAGTGGTACTATGAAATCTTAATATTAAAAGTTCAATTTCTGTTTTCGCCGAATTCGTGTAAAAACAGAATTTTGAGTCTATATGAACCATTTGTTTTACCATGTACTGTCTTAATTTCGAATGGATGTTCATAAACATATTTTGAGAAATAATTTGACAGTAATTCTGGACTTATTGTACTTATACTAGCGCCTGAATCTATTAAAATTTTACAATTATATAAATTAGACTGAATATAGGGCATATGAGAGGTTTTAATTAAGAGGTTATTTAGATCGCTTAAATCTACTTGATCGATAGGTCTGTCGAGGCTGGTTGGGAAAAATTTTGATTTCTTCAGAAAATTGGTTACTATCATCATTAGTTTCGTATTCTAAATATAAGCATTACCTTCTTGGTCATAGACATACAGATCATCATCCTGTAAGTGTGTTAGTTCCTCTACTCTTTAATTTGGGTTATTTCTCACTACATTTTGAAAGTGATTGACAAAAGGTCTCCTAAATTGTGACACTGTTCTCATGGAAACATCATTAGAACCTACAGGGTTTCTTTGTGGGAAATTCCTAAATTGTTGTTGCGGTAATTGAGGTCTAACGTTTTGCTTACTATTTTGTTGTTGTGCCTGCATAAATACAGGGTCTGGTTTTGGAATAAGATTACAAAAGAAATCAAATTTGGTTTTGAAGTCTGCTAAGGATACGGTTGTGGGTGTAGTTGTCATTATTGTTATGGGGGAGAAATAGATTTGGGATCAAGTAATGGTATGAAAATTGTACTTACTTTTTGTCCAAAATTTCTCCGCTAGATAGAAGGATGCAGTGGAAGTCCTAGAATCACCGATGTATTTTCGGATCTTCCCGTCTTTCTCTTCTACTCCCAAGGGTAGTGTTGTAATACTAAGCGTAGGTCTTCCCTGATTGGAATCATGAACGTTGAGGATTTTCTCGATGAATTTCTTCAATAAAGGATCCCTTCACGATCCTGTTCGCAGCGACAGTTAAGTCAAAGGTTCGAGATGATTAAAAAAATAATTTTTATTACACTTGGTTACAGCACACAATACAATAATATGACAACACAACTGTTTTTAGCAAACTGACAGAATAACAATTGTAGGCCAGAAAATAGAACTTGTCTTTTTACATAAATTAACTAGAACATATATAGGTCAGAACTGTGACGTTTTCAAATTAAATAGGGCCTCAGGACAGTCATCCAAAATAGAAAAGTGTCTCAGGGTCCATGTACTTAATGAATTAGAAAGGAGCCCTCAGGGTTCACGTACTTAGCATTGCAACAATCCGTCTTGATTTTGGTCTTTTTCTTGAGAGATCGGTACTTTTTTTTGCAAAATTTATAGTAGCAGTTTAGAAATATTAAAATTATATGTACAAGGTCTGTTCAAAATGTATCGCGAATTTTGTGTTTTTTCAAAAATTATTAATTTATTCATGAATATCTACTTCGTCCCCTTCAAAGGAATCCCCACCAGATATTATACACTTGCGCCAACGGTTATTCCAATCCTCGAAGCATTTCAAAAAACACAATTTTTGTGACCTTGTTCAGCTCCTCCTTCGAAGCCGCCTTTATCTCCTCAATGTAGCGTAGCGTCGTCCTTTCATGGGCTTCTTCAGTTTCGGGAAAAAGAGAAAGTCTTACGGGGGCAGATCTGGGGAATACGATGGCTACGACATTATTAGTGTGTTTTTTTGGCTTCAAATTCGCGCATAAGCAGGGGCGTTATCACAGTGCAAAAGCCAATTTTTGTTCTTCCACAAATCCGGTCGTTTCTGGCGGATTGCTTCGCGCAAATTGAGCACAACTTGCAGGTAATACTCGCTATTGATCATTCTACCCTGTGGCAAGAACTCATGATGCATTACGCCCCTGCAATCGAAGAAAACTGTAAGCAAAATCTTCACATTCGACCTAACTTGACGCCCTTTCTTTGGTCTTGGCTCATACGGCAGCTTCCATTAAGGTGGTTGAGCTTTGGTTTCCACCTTATAACCATAAACCGATAATTCGTCATCAGTTATCACCCTCCAGAGTAAACTTGGGTCCAACAGCTACTTAGCAATGTTAATGAATCGTCTCATGCCCAAATCATTGGTAAAAATCGAAAGGCAGGAGTCAGACCGGCCATAAATTTCTTAGTATTTCTAATCATAAAGTTCCCATATTTTAATACTTCCCTACTCGTATCTACTACCCTCTCTATTCCTTCCTTGTAGAACAGTTTTTCATTTTTCATAAAATATCAAGTCAGTTCGTCTTACGCCTTCAGCAGCACAAGTCTCTTCTCTTCTCCTTTCGTTACGCCAGTTGTTGTTAGGTTGTAAATATATGTTGTTGTTATCTAGTTTTAATTATTCGTTTTCATAGTCCTCTTCAAAACCTTCTACAAGCAAAGTGACCCAAACAAACTTACCAAAGCCAATACTATTTTCTTCACTTCATAAATGTTGTTGACGTGTTCAGGCGTCCGGCACGTTCTTCGTCGTTCAGATCTTGTCGACCGTCTAAGAAAATTTTGTACCTCCCCCAAAACGTTACTTCGCTCCAAGGTAGCTTCACCATATGTCACAGTCAACATTCGGAATGCGACCGATCACTTAATTTTGTTTTTCTCACAAAATTTGATACAGATTCTTTGATCCATTTTTTGGAATAGGCAAAAATCGAAGACGAGCCAAAACACGTGCAAGCAAATCAGCAGTCAAGAAATAACTGAACACTCAACATGGCCGAACTTGTCGATATAAGTGAGAGATATGAGTCCCTGCATAACGCAACAAAAAAATCGAAAATAAAATATACGTAACCCGCGGAAATTCAAAATTCGCGATACTTTTTGAACCTCGTAGACATAAATCAAGTGCTACCCATTGATACGAGAGTGCCTATAGTGAAATAATACTGTTACTATTTTGAACAGATACAGGTTTCTGAAAACTAGCATGTTTTTATTGGTATTTAATAGTCCATTCAAGAGGAGTATACATAGGAGTAAAAAATGCAAGGAGCGCTAAATGTACGGCGCGATCCGTAGGAGTGTCATTAAGTTGTGCCTGGGGATCCGCTTCACAGTAAAGCAGTGCGTATACCATCTGATACTGAAACTTTAAAAACTTTCGGGTGTTTCATTCCCACCAGCCGCTAATGCTGGTGGGAGGGCACTCCCTCCGGACTACGCCGGAAGGTAGGGCGCAAGACGCTCTTCAACCTCGTTTCCGGAATCGTGGGAATGGGTGGGTGGTGGTTAGGGTAAGAAAGACGAGACGGACGAAATGAAGACAGAAAAGAATGAACGATAATCTGTAGAATATTACTGCCCCAGCATTTGCCTAATTGATGTAAGGAAACCACAGAAAAACTTGGACCAAAGCAAACGGACCTGGAATTGAACCGGCGTCCTCTCAAATGCTAAGCAATGGTCTAAACCTCTAGGCCATGCAGCTCGGTCCATCTCATACGTAAGTAACGAGTTTTATTTACGTCTTGTGTTTCGCAACTGGTTATACCAAAATTGATGCGCAGTCGTTCATCGCGCAGAGGATCATACCCTATACATTATCTTTTATTAATGATGATGCTTCTTAGCCCACCTGCTCCGGATTCAGTCATTGCTTTTATCTTTTTGTCTTCTTAAATATATTGTTAATTTTTTCATGGCTACACAAAATGTGAGGTTATACAATTGCTATTAACTAGGCGTATGTTCCCTGCAAAATACTTTTGTGTTTTCTTTTAAGTACACTTAAAATTTCTTTTTTTAAAGTTATAATACAGAATTCTTGATATAGTTGCATTCCCTAAAACATTTAACATTAGTTAACATTAGTTAACCTTCTAACAGAATTGCCCTATTTAGTAAGACGCCTAACTATACGAATAAATTGTGCGTTTTATAGTTTGGCTCTGACTTGTTAGATACTATTTTTAGGCAGAAACCATGATAAAAGCATAAAAAAATGTAATATGCCCAGACAAAACCATATGTCACGTAACGGCTAGAAAATTCGCAATCTATTTTCGTGTAATATTTAAATGTCAAATGTACACCGGAACTTAATTAATAAAGCACGAAATGGGAAAATTTAAAAGAATCGTAAACCTTTGACATGACTATAAACCAGTTATCTACCATCACGTGCTTGACTGCATGGCTGGCGCTGGAATTTTTATGAGTTTCTGTACATTCGTTCAAAAACAAAAGAAGAGATACATGAACGCCATTGAATTTGAAGCCCCACTTGTTAAACTCTTTATTAGCGTTCCTGCAAAATAAAATGCCACTAGATCCATCTGCAGTTTTTATTATTATTCTGCCGTTCAGCGCGCAAGATAAGTACTTGTGTGGCATAAACATGCGTTTAGATTAAAGGAGCAAACGTCCTTTTGTTCCTATTAATCTATTAATTTTTTTATGTTCAACGTCACACACCAACAAATTTTCTAATATCTTATCTTATCATCTTAATATTGTTACGTGTAGACAACCCACCATACGTGAAGGAGGGTCACGAGGTTATAGTGGGTTGTCTAGATTACGACAGAGACAAAGGAGACAAGAGTATCTAGATCCAGCATTCTGGTATTTTTCTAAAACACGTCCAGCCCCTACAAACAATTGCTGCGAGTTACAGAGCGATAGACATCGAAATTAGAAGAAGAGAAGAAACAATAAAGTGGGCGATACAGTTGTAAAGAAGTGTTTAATTAATAAAAAGTGTTGTTAATTAAAGAATGATTAGCGAAAATGAATTAGTTCAGAGTGGTAAAGGCGTTTTATTATACGGCAATATGTTTGAAAGATGTCAAATACTTTATTTAATTTTCTTTAATGATAACAATGATAATGGTTCCAAAAGAGACATAGGTAATTTCAGACTGAACAGTTAAACATAATAGAGTAGACATAGCATCACAGTAATCAAAACAGCGTGAAAAAGAAGAGTAGTGATATGAGTGAAAAGTACATGGATTGTTTCACGTACGGCATGAGTCTTATAGCGTTACAAAATTGTTATCGTCCGTACGCTGCGCAGAAAGAGCAGTGCGCATCGGATTTGCCGCACAGGAAAGGAGATTTTGACCGTGTTCATTACAGAGATTTTCCACTTAAAGTTTTGTGCTTGCGTATGTATAATTTTGAACATGTGTACTGCATGAGGAAGTTATTGTGCATGCGCGAGCACATCACTTTGTTTAGAAAATCTCAATAACGAACACGGCCTTTGTTTACGTCTACGTTTGACAACTGAAAATACTGACATTGATGCGCGGTCGCTCATCGCGCAGCGTACGAACGCGTTTTCTATCCTTTATTAATTATGATGCTTTTTACACACATTCGCTTGCCAGTGACCAGAAACTAGACGTTCTGATCTCACCGATTGCCACTGTTTGTCAGAACGTTAAGTTTCTCAATTTCTCACGGCTTGTTTACGAGTACGTTGCAAAAAAACTGTCTGTATTATTTGTATGGTTTGTTTTTACTTGATTCGGTATAAAAGTAAAGTCGCCACACAAAATGTTTTTGAAAGCGTTACTTTTTTTCAATCGTATCATCGTGCTAGGCATAATATTAAAAAAATCTATTTATTTTTGCTCTTTACTTACAAATAGTCGTACGTATACTTTGAGTAGGGTACTATGAAAAATTTTTAATTAAAAAAAATAGCTAACTCAACTCGACAAAGTTTGAGCCGCTGCATTACAGCACACAGATTTAGAATGGCACTAAAACATAAAAAAGTACCTACCTACAACGTGTTCCATGTGAAACAAAACTTTCTATTTAAAAATCAGTCAGGATTGAAAGAATCTCATTTAAAAACATGCGCATGTAAATTTATCTACAGTAAGCAGTTTTTGCAGTTCTATCATCAACGAAGATATAAAAGGATTACGCTGTTATGAGACATGCTGCATAAAACGTGAGTTCATTTCACAGTTTTATATCTACAAGAAAAACCTTTTCTATTATATACAACAACGAACTATTAGGTACCCAACACATATATCTTACAGTACAATTTTCACTTCCATACTCCAAAGTACCTACCAATTTTCTTTACGTTCCTTCTATAGAACTCTAGAGGTGTTTAAAATCAAACCCGCCACTTCTCGACGACCATAAAATATGTAATGGGAAAATATTAGTCCGCCGTCGAGACCGACGTTTGAAAGTTCCACTTTTCATTTATCTCTTCCTTTGAGGAACATTAAACGCAAACAGCTCGGGCGAGAGCTGTGAAAGGCCCCTTTTTTGTTCACCTCAAAGCCCTTCGTCATATGTCACTCATGCTCATTCTCATCTTCACTCTCTAACAATAAGTTATTAATCGCTGCCGTAATTCATATCTCACTGGCCCTTTGATAATGACAACTCGATATCCACCCTCTTCAGGAGTCAGCTACGATAAGGAGGTACTTTCTAGGATTGCAGTAAAACACTCAAGCAAACAGATAACGGTCAAACGTGTACGTTTTAAAATACAATCGACGTGGAGAAAATATTATCAAGAAGTTTTTGTCCTGAAACCATATCGATTTATCACCAAATTAATTTTGGACGATTTTCTTGCGTGCTGCAACCATACATACTGTATGTAGAATAAATAATTTCAGTTCATAGTTTGCAGTATTTACTAAAACTCAGTTACAAGAGTTTTTCCAGATTTTGAGATGAAAATTTATTGTTATCACCAGAAGGATTATCAGCCCAAAAACTAATTGGGCACGCACTTCTACATCTTCCTACCTATATAGGGTGTCCCAGTTATAATAATTAATATTTATACCACAGATTCCTACGGACATTTGGAACATAAAATGTTATAACACTTTTGACTTTTGAAACAAAATAAAAAATTATAAAATTATAACAGTTTCGATGCCGGCCCTGCACAATCGCAAATTAATTACGATTGCCAGCTGATCGTAGAAAAATTCACCTTCAGTAGGTCGGAATCAGCTGCTTTTTGGGGTGATGTTATTGTTTATGTTTGGTATTAAGTTACGGATCAGCCGAAGAAAATGCACTCGCGTTAAGGTCCATTAGATGACTGAAACATGTTAGAAAAACTACGTACCTATCACAATCGAAAATCCCATGATCGTAAACTGAAGTGGACCTAATGTAGACCATGACGTCGAGTATTATGTTATTTTAAATAGAAAAGAAATTATAACGACTACTGAATAGTTAGAAGCGGTGCACAAACAACCCTGGCCATCCAGTGTTTGGTAAAGGTTTTATATCATATCGTACTAGTGTACGAAAACAAATGTATGTGTTATGATTGTAAAAGTTGAGACAAAATGCACACCTACTTTGACCAAACACATGTGTTAAACTGCTCATTCTGACGTTAGTTTTGCCTGGCAGGGCTCATTAACCCCACGTGGAGTAATACAAGGATGTGTCCAGAAGGACCAAGTTGGTTATTTTGTTTTCATTAAATGTAAAAAGCTAAATATTGATATAACCTTGTATAATTACCTGCTGGAAGTGACAGGAATAAGTACAGATAATGTTGTAGTTTCTAACAGGCTGTTCAGTTTGCTTTGGATTGTTGTGGAATTTACTTGTTTGTTAGTGTTAGTTTATTTATTTAGTGGTCATTTCATAAAAGACTATTACAATAAGGACAATTTAGTAGTGTGATAGTGTATTCCAGTAGGGTCAGTTGGTGGTGAGTTACATTACCAATGCCTATCGTATAATTCGAAATATTCCCTGTATCTGGGCCAAAATTCGCAGCAACTGGGTACGCCGCTGTCAGTGTTGCTTTGAAGCGAATGGCAGACAATTTCAACATTTTTAATACAAGGTACGCTTTTCTTTTTCACTTTAACCTTTTTTTTACAAGGTGGAAGTGCATTCGGCTTCTTCCCGATGGGTACTTATTACATCCACACTAGATCAACTGAGCGACGTTAGTCGCCTAGATCCAGGCCCGTAATGAAACAAATTGTACGTTCAAATTTACAAAGACGATTTGCGAGCTCAATTGTCACTGGATTGAAAAATTGTATAACACTTTGTTGTTGTATTTTGTGTCAGAAAGCCATGTTTTTTTTTAATTATTATAAATGGGACACCCTGTATAAGGAGCCGAGTTCCAAACATACCCTTCTTCGAACTGTCAACTTAACCGATGGCGATGTTTGTATTGTGTTATTCTTCTTTGGAAATGACAAAGGTAAAAAAATATTACACTTTGGTGGACAGGCTAGTCCATCAACATTCATTCGGCGTGAAGAAGTAGTTAAGGTGGAAGGACCTTATCAGCCAGCATCCTTACAGAATCGCGGACATGGGTCAATGATGATGATTAAACAAATAGGAGACGAGTCGGATGGGACGTAATACTATACATGATTAAAAGACTGTACTTGGAACGCCATTTATTGCTCCAGCGTTTGCCTACACAATCCAAAAAGACTTTAAACTTTTGAGTGTTTCATTCCCACCAGCCAGTAATGCTGGTGGGCGGGCAGTCCCTCCGACCTACGCCGGAAGATAGGGCGGAAGGCCCTCTTCAGCCTGCTTTCAAGAATCGTGTGGATAGGTGGGTGGTGGTTCGGGTGAGAAAGATGAGACGGACGAAATGTAGACAGAAGAGAATGAATGATTATCTGTAGAATATTATTACCTCAGGATTTGCCTAAGTGATCCAAGGAAATCACAGAAAAACTTGGACCAAAGCAGACGGACCCGGAATCGAACCGGCGTCCTCTCGAATGCTAAGCAATGGTCTAAACCTCTTGGCCATGCCGCTCGGTACACAATCCAAGTAAACCACAGAACAACTTAAACCAAGGAAAGACGGACGTAGAATCTAACCGATGTCCTTCCAAATGCTAACCTATGTAATAGTCTTACCACTAGACCATATCACACTACTCCAGACGACTTTGAAATACAATATTTCAGAAATTTCGAAATAATCATTAATGAATTATATACGAAATTCAATTGAAATTCTGTGGAATTGAACTAAGTAGAACACATATTCCACATAATACGTAGTGACCTAAAACGCGTTTAGAACACCCAAGGTATCATCCTCCACCCTTCGTGGATTAATTAAGGATTTGAATTTTACCTTGCAGGTGATTGCGCAATATGCAGCTCATTCTTCTCTATTTGGTATTGAACGTTTACTCCTTGGTATCTGATCCACGAATTTTCTATTTTCTGGAAAATTTTCAAGAAAAGAGAAACAAAAAATTCTTGAAATGTTATAGGCATCTATAATTTAGACATATTATAAATAATGCCTACCTTCTATTTTCAAAAGAAACTTCTTTCAATCGATGTACCGATACAGATCTCATGCATTTCATTAAAGTGTAATCTACTTAGAATAGGTATATGTACTCGGATAATGCCTAGTTCCCTCCCATATACCAGTTTTTAATTTGGGTTAAAATTTTCGGTATGTCGAATTCCCTCCTAATTATACATCAATTGCCTCCCAACGGCGACGGACCTTGACTGCTAATTACCACTATAAAGTCATAAAGAGTTGTTTAAATAATACACCTTCACATCACATATTAATCTTAATATTATTCATATATTATAGACACCACAATAACAATAGTAATTTTATCGGACTACCCTTCTATTGGTCAAATACAAGACAAACTAAAACTAATAAAGTTTTTCTGGATGATTGCATCAAAAAGCTAGACGCACACGAATTTCCAAACATTGAATTTGTTAAGGTAGTGGGAAACCATTTTAAAATTAAATAAATAAACATTTCATAACTGATATGTGTTTTTTTTCTGAAATTATTTTATCTTTAATTTACTGAAGTACTGAAGTGCACTATAGTATATATTTATTTTCGATAAATAAAATCGGTAAGTAGTCGTTAACTTAATTATCGGAGATATGAACGTGAGGGAACTCGGCTAGTACCCGGGAGGGAATTCTACTATACATCTATATTTTAACCAAAACTACCTGCGGGAGGGAATTCGGCATCACCGATGTACTCGAATTTCATTTTTGTTAAAAGTAATATAAACGACCAAGATTAGTTAGTGAAAATGAGTAAGTACTGATTTATGTAGATGCTTAATTAATGATAACGTTCCATTGTACTACGAATTCCGAACGTGAAAGCATATATTCCTATACAAAAGCGACAGTTAATCCAATTGCAACTGATATGGTCCAAGTTTTGTCCAAATACGAAACAATCACTAAATAGCCTACGAATTAGAAAAGAAAATCCATGCAATTTTTTACTATTAGTGAACAATCATAAAACGAACATACTTCATCGAGAATTTTCAGGTTGAACTATCTACCGCTTTAATGAATACAATCTATTAATGGTGAAATTAGTTCATCAAAACGGTTTGACAAAACGTCACAGAAATATTTAAATCAACCATCAATGATGAATGACGGAGTTGGAAAGATGCGATTTCCATAAGGATAATATAATGTGAGCAATGAATTTATAAAAATTACGAAGCTTTTTTTGTTGGAAGATCTTTAGTATATGTCCCTATACATTTAAACATATGAGCTATTCTTTCTGACAAAATTAACAAAGTATTTTCTGTTTGAAAAAGCAATCCTTACTGTTCTTAAAATTTTCTCATTATTATGAGCTAAAAGAAGATTCGACATTACTGAAACTGCCGGAGAATAACTTGAGAAAATTCGAGGAAACCATCTCGTAACCAACCCCTTAAATTGAAATGCGAAATTTGATTTGATTTTAAGGTTGATTTAACATGGAAACCCAACTGTTTTACATTTTAGTCCACGGTTTCGTCGAAAATCGGATATATCTACCGCTCGAAACAAGAAGCTCTGTTTATTTCTTTGTGTTGTATTCAAAATGTTACAACCGTTTCCATTTACTTCCACCTATTACATTGTCTGAAAGAGCAAACTTGAGGAACTTATTCGAAACGAACTAAAGGAGAAGCAATGCTTGTATTCGGGTAAACTGCGAATGTCAGCATTACAGCTAACGCGGTCGTGGCCTGGCGCTTCTCAGTCGCTAACCGAGATTTTCAGACGTGCCATCACAGGGACTTGAACTGATTGCGGAAGAAAAGAAAGACAAGTCACGAATGCCAGAGGCTAGAGCATAATAGATTTATCAAAATGGATGCGTTTTCTTTCGAACAGTTATCTACATATTATGTTCTGTTAAAGTGAAAAACTAATTACAACTAATTAGCCTTTTTAAAACATTAAAAGTACTTATCAAAGTCACTGACATTTGCTAAGAATAAATTTTAAGTAACACCAATAATCACACAGTATTGTATGAAAATAAATAAAAGTAAAACAAAAATACTGGTATGGCCGAGAAGAAAAAGTAGGTAAAGAGCGAATGTAAGACGAAAGATTAGAAGCGGCTGATTTTAGGTTTCTAGGAAGTCAGATATAACCAAAAAATTAATTTAGCACTATAGTATAGTGAATATATATTTTACTATAATGTATGAGATGTCAGTCACTAACAGCTGACTGTAATACCGATATGCGCATGCGCGCCTTTCTATTCTCATAGCCTATCGCTTCGCGAGACGAATCGCTGCAAAACGTGTCGTTTCATGGCCTTGAGGTTCTACTCTCATCGAACCCAAAGAAGTTTCACTTCAACAGACTTTTTTCAGCTCATTACATGCCACATTTAGTAAATCACACAGCTCTTTTCATTAAAAATTAAATAACTTAAAAACTATTGACTGCCTAAAATCCAGACTGGCCCCATTGTTTTCCTCATAAAAGTCTCTAAAAATCGTACGCACCATGTCTCGATCTCCCATGCGTTGTTTTCAAGTTATTTTATAAAAACTGAGCTAGTAGATGAATCAACTTTCTTTCTGCCTCTCTGTGCAGTCAGTAACTGAAGAGATAGCGTTTAACGCTATTTTGTAACGTATGGTTTTTGCCGGCTAGCCCTTGTGTCCACAATGTTCCATAAGGAACTTCGTTTCAAAGTAAAAATTGACAGAATTATTATGCGATAACTCACTGAAACAAGAGTTTCAGAATAAACCCATAATTCAAGTTAGGATGAATCAGTGAAGAGTAACAATCTCTGTAATGCAAAACAACGCAAGAACTCCTATTTGTAACGAATGTAAAAAGGAGGCTTTTTGGTACGATAAAAAGATCAAAATAATTAACGTCGAAAAGGAGTTACAAGTTACAACACTCTCCATATTGCCGCCAAATCTTGATAAACTTTGTTCCAAAAGCAGCAACAACACTCGCATTAATATTTGATGCATTCATGTAATTTAAGTATAAAGCATTTATTTAAATATGTAGCGACGACAAATTGGAAACAAGTAGCGTCCGAATATTCGGTAGTCAAACCGAATATTTAATAGAATAATAGAATAGTAGAAATACAGCCAAATGGACAATATCGGATGATTATTCGGCTTCGGTTCCATCTCTTCTATACTGTAATGTTCGTGGGTTTAACAAATTAACTTTTAAGAAGAAAACTATTTATTTACACTAATTATTATTGAACCTAAAAATACTATTAAATTATTAGATGCTAAATTTAGGTAATTATTCTATTTATTTACACTACTGTTACTATTCACTGTTCTATTTATTTCACTTCTGTCACTGTCAATTTATTTCTTGATTCACTTCTGCAACGCTCAATTTATTTCTACTCTCTCTCGGCGATCGTCTCTTCCTTTATATACTCTTTTGTCTCCTTTCTGGAACTTTCTCGAGCCGTCCGGAAAAGTTTCGTCTTCTTTGAACTGTTTAATTGCTTTCCCGGAACGCAGGTACGACACATACGTTTACAGATACGGCGCACATGAAGAAAGGCACCCGCGGCTAGTCGGCGAATCGATAAGCCGTTCACGCACACGTGTGCCCGATCGCACACGAACACGCTCGTGCTCGCTACAATACCCATGATTTATGGATGTCAATAATATCGACGCTGTGGAAGATGAAATTCTTGATTTCATAAAAGATAACCCCCAAAATAGTACACCTGAAATTGTAGGGAACTTTGACTTTTATCATGTAATAGTGTGACAAATATAAACCACTATAAAAGGCCATGCACCGGTCATACATCTAGTTTCGCTTTTTAGTGGAAGTACCCACCCTACTCTTTGTGATGGGATATCTACTAACATTCACCCCCCCCCATCACCCCCCGCAAGCACTCCCCCCGATTTTACCTCTCCCCCTCCGAAATCTTCCCAACAAGTCCTCCCTTGGGAGTCCAACCTTCGGGTTGATCTCCCTACTCAAGGAGGGTTTTTAGTCGGTTGGCGCTTCAGTGAATCCGACACTATTCCGTTTAGCGGGTGTCTTTTAAAGATTTCCCATCCTCGAGGATNTCGGTGTTCTATTTATTTCACTTCTATCACTGTCAATTTATTTCTTGATTCACTTCTGCAACGCTCAATTTATTTCTACTCTCTCTCGGCGATCGTTTCTTCCTTTATATATTCTTCTGTGTCCTTTCTGGAACTTTCTCGAGCCGTCCGGAAAAGTTTTGTCTTCTTTGAATTGTTTAATTGCTTTCTTGGAACGCAGGTACGACACACACGTTTACAGATACGGCGCACATGAAGAAAAGCGCCCGCGGCTAGTCGGCGAATCGATAAGCCCCTCACACACACGTACGCCCAATCGCACACAAACACGCTCGTGCTCGCTACAATACAATATATAAACTATAGTTTCTTCTACTGATCGAAATTTTGTGGAGTGGTAGTTTTCATATATCGTAAAAATGAAGGGATAGTGTGTAAGGCAACTATATGTTGCAAAACTAGTTTTTTTAAAATTCACCCTAAAATAGGTAGCGCAATGGAATGTTATCGTTTGGATGACTTTTTGTGTATAACTTCAAATACTTAATAAAAAATGACGAACAATTCGACAACGTCTATTTGTTTGCTGATAATATCTGTTTGGAATTTTAATAATTTACCGCTATTATTAGTGTCTAGCTTCTTAATGTAATTTGAATGAAAATTTAAGCGCCCAAAGGAGGTTATTAATAAAAGGTTTTCTTTGAGCATGCTTCTTATTAGATAGATTCTAATAAATGCAAAATAGAGCAATCTTCGAAGAAAACATAATCAGAAAATTACTTTTCCTAAAATTCCTACCGAAGCGTTAAGGACTACTAAATTTATTTTTCTTGGAAACTTGCCTTTAAACTTATCAAATTGATATAACTACTTCCCAAGGAAATTTTAGTTTTATTAAACGTTCTTACGATTACTTTGTCAAATGAACTAAATTGTTTTTTTTTTGTAAGCGAAAATATTAATTAAAATATTTTTAAGATATCATTGAAAATAGCAGGAGTAACGTAACAAGATTGAGTCTACTACGTTGCGGTAGTTAAGTAAACGGTAATTTTTGAATACGATTGAATGCATTATAAGCATAACCTTCATTCATCATAAACTCTGAGCCATCTAAAGTGGCGGCTGAAATAATAAATCTTTTAGAAGATTCATAAGATTATTTTGTCGAATGGCTAACATCCACAGAAATAAGGACAGTCCGAATTTTATTTAGTGACAACCGAGCGACATGGCCTAGGGGTGTAGACCATTGCTTAGCATTCGGGAGGACGCCGGTTCGATTCCGGGTCCGTCTGCCTTGGTCCAAGTATTTTGTGATTTCCTTGGATCACTTAGGCAAATGCTGCTCTTCTGTCTTCAATTCGTCCGTCTCAACTTTCTCACCCGAACCACCACCCACTCATTCCCACGATTCCTGAAAGCAGACTGAGGAGGGCCTTCCGCCCTACCTTTCGGCGTAGTCCGAAGGGACTGCCCGCCCACCAGCATTAGCTGGTGGGAATGAAACACCCAAAAGTTTTTTTTTTTAGTATTTAGTGACAATGTTAAGGGAGAAGAATCCTCAATGAGTTTATTTTGCAGCTAAAATTCAACAAAAATATTGTACTACCTGCGAATTTCCCGTATTTTAATAAAACAGTAGTCCAATATTCGTCCGTACCCCCTTCTGAAAGTTTTCAAACCATTTTCACCTTTGTAGATACAAGTACATAACAGAATATAAAACGTGTATCGTTTGAATAGTACCATTAAGTTCTAATTCTAATTGCACTTATTATTGACAGTTTTATTGCATGAGCCGCCACTTTTATAGACTCATAGTTTATGTATAACTACTTGAAGGGCATACTTGGCTCATCCCTATAATCAATGGGATGTTTATAAGAGCTGCGGAGATACAGAACACAGAAATGTTTAACACAGATTCTGCAATCAACTATACATAAGTTTATAGAACCAAGTTTCGTAAACTTACTTACGACGCATGACCCAAAGAAGAATAAAATCAGTTTATTAGCCCTATTATACATACAGCTACCACTTACATGGAAATAATTTAAAACCTAATGCGCGAAAGTTTCAAAGACAGGTACTACATTTTATCAAATCTTAAACTACTATCACTTTTCAATATTGAGATATAGCTTTTAATTATCCGTTGCTAACAACGAAATGGACCAAATCGAACAATTTTTCGCAATTCACTCAGTAGTACAGCATTTTTCTCTCTCAAACAATGCACGACTCCATACAATGTGATCAATAGAATCCGGTGACTTTCAGCATCTACATGTTTCATTATCAGTAAGTTTTTGTCTAAAAAGACTACTGTTCAGAGAGGTGTGGTTGTATGTAATTCTCTAAATAGATACTATAATTTTCCTAGGTGAATCAATGCTATGAAACCATGTTTTAGCTGAGTTTTTATAAAAAAAAATAATTTTCTTCTTTTTCAACTGCCATTAAAGTTCATTTTCGTTTTCTCTTTTGCACTTACTTACTTACTTGATTATATAGGCCAGTTACAGGAACAAAACCATCATGCAATACACCTGTCTTTGCAACATTTTTAGCTAGTTGATTTACATTTTTATGTCCAGAGATACCTAACTTCGCTTCCCTGAGGTCGTGGCGACATCTTAAGAATTTATTTAAGTGATATAATGTGTAGGACAATTTTAACTTTCATTAAATGCCTAAGCTAACCAACATATTTATCTGGATAAGGATTAATGTGAAATTGAAACACATGTGAAACAAATGCATTCACAAATTTGATGCATAATCAAATTGGACATCATCATCATCATAAGGTCATCAGTCCTAAGACTGGTTGGACACGTACCTCCACTCTTTCCTATCCTGAGCTAAACTTCGCATTTCCCTAAAACTAGAACAACCCACATCCTTAACTATTTGCGAAGAGTAATCTAATCTAGGTCTACCTCTACCCCTCCTAACTCCTGTTTCTGCCTCTAATATGTCTCTGACTAGACCTTCATGCCTAAGAAGGTGTCCTACCAACCTATCTCGCCTATTTTTTATTGACTTCCATAGAGTCCTCTGTTCTCCTATTCTTTCCAATACCTCTTCATTTCTAACCTTTTCTACCCACGATATCCTCATCATCCGCCTATAACACCACATTTCGAACGCTTCTAACCTTTTCTTTTCCGCCGCTCCCACTGTCCATGTTTCGCACCCGTACAACGCCGTGCTCCAAACATACACCTTTAACAACCTTTTTCGAATTTCTAAATTAACCGTTCGCGAGCATAGAAGTGACTTCTTTTTATTAAAGGCGACACGACCCTGCGCTATCCTCTGCTTTATATCCCTACTACTCCTTCCATCCTCACTTATCTGACTTCCTAGGTATCTAAAATCAGCCACTTGTTCTAATTTTTCGTCTCCTATGTTTATATTCGCTCATTCCCTACTTTTTCTTCCCTTGCATACCAGTATTTTAGTTTTACTTTTAAAATTGGACAAAAGGACTTAATTAAAAATGGAGTAAAAATATTGGCACATCAGAGGATACAATTTGGGACTCCATTTAAAAGGGACTTACGACAAACAAATCGGAGAAAACATGATAATAAAATCTATATATATATATATCACGTAAGGCATTATAGAAAACGTTTCTGAAGCATTATTTATTTTTATTTCCTTTTGTTTATACTTTGTGGTTGAACGAATCGTCCTGTGTCTGCGGTACGTTTTAAATGTACAACATGTACGTGTATGTCTTAATGTGCTGCATAATATCGGACCGCAACTAATTTTATAGATTGTAATTGTAGTTTCGTGCGTGTTCAAACCCCGTGTTCCTGCTTAATTCGTCAAACTTATCGAAAAGATTACAAATTACAAAAGGGTCCTTTTAAATTAAGTATGTAAGTTCAATAAAAATTACATACGTACATTTTCAACGAATTCAACACGTAACCTAGGTGCTCATTATTACGCAGTCACTGAGTCTAAAAAGGTATTGTTATATTCCACATATTAATTATTAGTTTAATAAGCGTTTCATATCTCTTTAGGTAATCATCAAATATCCCATATCATTATTATATCATATATCATTATTAACAAGAAATATCAAGATTTAAACTTAACTAGAAAATGTAATATTTACTTCTTGTATTTTTTTGCCGTTGTAAAACGAAGCCAAACTTTGTGCACTTGGTGCTATAAAACTAGCATCGTACTTGAAACTTTTCTGAGAAGTGTCCTAAATGGCGCTTTCTCTAGCGTCCCTATAAAAGGGAGCAGGTACCAAATTTCGAGGAGTTC
>NW_020438877.1:443103-470326 GCF_000699045.2 Agrilus planipennis | reverse complement strand
TCTTGAGATAAGAAATTTTCGAGTATTTATAGGATAGGGTTGTTAGTAATTTTGATAGAATGTTCTAGAAGGAAAAGTAGTGAGAGAGAGGGTGAAGACACTAGTTTCTAGGAATACACAGAATTAGATAGTACAGAATTCAAGAGAAAGCAATTAAGGGTAAAACCAGATATTAGTATGGGAGTGCATGCAGGTATGGTTGAAGTTGGATTTCCAGGTAAAAGTGATTGAAAGAACAATAGAGTTTAGACTGAAAGGAAATATTACTTGAAATGAAATATTAATTGAAATGAAATAAAATTAGAAAAAATATTTACACACAGAAAAAACAAAAAGAGTTATTTCGCCACACTATTCTCATTTTTTGACCTTATTGACTCACCCTTTTTTGCATAACCTCATCTTGACAAAAAACAATAAATTGATAATAGTTTTATGCCTGAAAAGCTCGTCTCACATCTGAAGGTTGTCAATATAAGCGGATGCAACCATGATAGGCTTCTCAACGACTGCAATCTATAAAGTCATTCAAATTTGAAATTTAAATCAGTTTTAGAGAGGATAGATTCTTAACATATATCGATCAAATTCTCATACTGTGTGTACAATTTCATTTATTTTTTGGTTTATCACATGTTTTATTTTATAGGCATGCGGCACCCCCTTATTAAACAGGTATCGAATAATTGCGCGAGTGGTGAGAAAGTTGGGTGTTAACGCTTGACCAGAGCACATATACTTATTTCGTTACATTATTGAATAAAGTTTGTTATATTCCACATATTAATTATTAGTTTAATAAGCGTTTCATATCTCTTTAGGTAATCATCAAATATCCCATATCATTATTATATCATATATCATTATTAACAAGAAATATCGAGATTTAAACTTAACTAGAAAATGTAATATTTACTTCTTGTATTTTTTTTGCCGTTGTAAAACGAAGCCAAACTTTGTGCACTTGGTGCTATAAAACTAGCATCGTACTTGAAACTTTTCTGAGAAGTGTCCTAAATGGCGCTTTCTCTAGCGTCCCTATAAAAGGGAGCAGGTACCAAATTTCGAGGAGTTCCAATTCTAATTCTGTTCTTATAACATACCCAACTTTTCTACGTCTTTTCCATTTTTTATTTTAAGTTAAGGGTTAAGTATAAATTAAGTTAAGTGTAAGTAATAAGAAATAAAGTTGTTCTCAAAAAGTGTGTACTGGTTACTTGCTTGGAAGTGAGCGTGTACAGCCCAATTTAAGAACGCGACGTAGTCGCGGGACACAACAGTATGTATTTAGTACAACCATCAGGTTAATGATAAAATAATACTGATTTACCTTACATTGGATGATCTAGAAGAACACCCACTACAATCTAATTGGTAATGTCAAACATTCCCTCCAGGTGTAGTGCAAATCTGGAGGGCAGAGCAAAAGGCCATTGTTGCGGCTTCAATTAATATTTGTACATATATATTCAATTTTGTTAGTGTTTATAATTTTTGTAAATATTCAATTTTGTTCGTATTTTTAGATAGTCAACACTTTGTATTTTAGAAAATACCACAAATGGCGTTGTGAGCGCCATCTGTAGTACGATGCTACATTTGAGGATTACGTATGCTCCAACAAGGTCCATTTAAAAGTATGGATATCTACTTGCTGAAACGAATCCCGGCGTAGCTCACCTCAACGTGATAGGCACGTTACCATAATCGAACAAAATAATTCGAAGTGGTCTGTATTCTGTCGAAACTGCCAGACGCGGATCGCGATTTCGATCTTTTTGGATCTCATCAGCGCGTCGCAGGCAGCTCCGACAGAACACAGACCAACCTTTACCTGCTGTCTTAACAGCGCGTTTTAGAAAATACCACAAATGGCGTGGTGAGCGCCATCTGTAGTACGATGCTACATTTGAGGATTACGTATGCTCCAACAAGGTCCATTTAAAAGTATGGATATCTACTTGCTGAAACGAATCCCGGCGTAGCTCACCTCAACGTGATAGGCACGTTACCATAATCGAACAAAATAATTCGACGTGGTCTGTATTCTGTCGAAACTGCCAGACGTGGATCGTGATTTCGATCTTTTTGGATCTCATCAGCACGTCGCAGGCAGCTCCGATAGAACACAGACCAACCATTACCTGCTGTCTTAACAGCGCTGTCTTTCAGCAAGTAGATATCCATACTTTTAAATGGACCTTGTTGGAGCATACGTAATCCTCAAATGTAGCATCGTACTACAGATGGTGCTCACAACGCCATTTGTGGTATTTTCTAAAACGCGCTGTTAAGACATCAGGTAAAGGTTGGTCTGTGTTCTGTCGGAGCTGCCTGCGACGTGTTGATGAGATCCAAAAAGATCGAAATCACGATCCACGTCTGGCAGTTTCGACAGAATACAGACCACTTCGAATTATTTTGTTCGACTTTGTATTTTCTTCTAGTTCTATTCAATTTTAAGGTATTTTTTGTGTAGGTATAGATAAATATTAGTTTCTTAGAATAGGTAATGCAGTAATTTTAACGAAGCGATCCGACCAGGTAGGTCTCACAATATCAGTAATCAAGTTCGTAGCTACGTCATCACTTCGGAATGTACCGAAGATACCGGAGGGGTGCGTAGCGACGGCGAAGGGGTAATTTTGCATGATAGGCGTTACCTATTTTGTGCAGACTTTATTTTAGCAACGAAAAGGCAAATTTTTGACATTCAAGATTCTACATTCAAATCAATTCAACATTCAAATTCAGCATTCAAGATTCAATATTCAAAACTCTACATTCAATCAAATCGACATTCAAGATTCTACATTCCATATTCGACATTCAAATCAATTCAGCATTCGAAATTCAACATTCAAGCTTCTACATTCAATCAATTCACATTCAACAACAATTCAATATCAACCAACAATCTTCAATATATAAGCAAATAGTTAGTAAGTTGTACATAGTGTTCATATTGTACAAAATAAAAACCAAACAAGCAAAAAGGTGATTTATTCTTCAACAACAAAATCCGATAGTGTATATACTGTAGGTACAGTATTTTTTTTTTGGGGTTTGTGGATTCCTCCTAGAATGAAACTGGTACATATTATCACTGGTAATTGCTTTTTGAGATTATACACATAGCTGTACCATTTTAAAACAAGCAATGTTAGAATTAAAAATGAATATTATTTTGTATATTTATGATTGCCTTTATAAATGTGTCCTTTCTAAATCATAAAACTTTATGGATTTTGTTTGCCAAGGCTAAAACAGTACCCATCTTGTGTGTCTCTATTTTCGGATATAATCAAAAGTTGCCATTTCTGAAAAGAAATATCTGCCAGACTTTTTAAAAAATAAATTTACGTGCCTACGTTATTTTGACAAGTAAAAATATTCATCGATACATAACCAGCCTGTACATTTAAGACAAAACAGGATGTGGAAATTCCAGTGATAAATGAAAAGAAATTAAAACGTTTTTCATAAAAAGTATGAATTCATACTTAATAAAATAAATTAAAGCAAACACTTGGATGGCTTCACAAAATTAATAGCACACTCTAGGTATATTCTGCCATACTTTATGAGTGGATAGTGGTTAGAGAAATAAAGATGAAACGGACGAGACGTAGACAGGAAAGAAGTGAAAAATTATTTGTGGAAAACCTTGGACCTGGGCAAGCAGACCCGGAAGCATTTAAGTATTACTGCAAATAATTTGGCACTTGTAGCAGCATTAGTTGGTCAGTTTCAATTTAGGAAATTACTATACAGGGTGTAACAGAAATAAGTACTGAGCTTTGGAGGGTGTAAACTGGATGCAATAAACAATCGCACAGTGAGTTCAGCAGTGTTAAAGGCAAATTTCTTTTAAGAAAATCACAAGAATTTAAAATCCGAAGCCGGCCCTGTGCGTGAATTGAAAATATAGGTGTCTACAGAATAGTGTCGTGCAGCAGCATGGGCGTAGATCAGAGCTGGGCAAACTCGGCTCTTTTAACTCCCGAGTGCTCCTCAAGTATAGCCAAGGAGCTCCTCATTGATCCTGCGAGTGCGAGTTGGATGATTATTTCTTTTTCTTATCCCTTCCATTTCGTAGGTGAGTCCCCTCTTCCATAGCCAAACCCAATAGTACTGCGCACGTAGTAACGAATATTTTCGTAGGTATTATTTAAGTTGCGAGAGAGGCTTCGCTCGTCTACTGGATGATGAAGCGGCTTGATATGGGAGTGGAAGGGAGAAAAAAAAAGAGAAAGCAATATGGGTCATTACTGCTTATTCTCTTGTACTCAAGGGTATTAGTGAAGGGTATTAAGTGACTCAAACTAACCTCAGGTAGCGGCCCCTACGAAGTTAAAGTTTGCTCAGCACTGACGTAGATTAGGAATTTAAGATAAACATAAACAATTTGGTAATGTTTAGGCGCCCGATAACAATATGTTAAATAAGAAAATTTGTTCACCGCTGATAACACGCAGAATTACTAAGTTACACCTCAACGTGTATTAAAAGCACAAAAGACATAAAAAGCGTCGGTTACGTATGCATTGGTCGGTAAATATCATCTCATGATTGTAGTTTTATTAAGGCAAATTTAACACCACTACTGAAGTATTCCTAAGGCGCATTAACTTTTTTTGAGGGTGGTTGTAAGTAAAATTATCAAAAAATTTCGCATCACACATTTACCTATTGAAAAAAGTTCTTAAAATCGCGAATGATGTACTTATCTAATACGGTATGCGAATTTGCATCGCGCCAATAGTGATTATTGTGAAAATTCAAAATTCCATCCCGCGTATGTAAACAACACCCCATGAAACAAATTAGGCTATGCGTCACTTTGTTTTTCCTAACTAGCGGCACAAATCCACGCGTGGCTGAAAATAAGTTTCAAGCAATATGATAATGCTGCAACCATTTTTTAAAATTTGTCACACTGTTACATCAAAGGAGTCAACGTTTCCTGCTATTTCGCGTATATTATTTTGGGGATTATTTTCCTTGAAATCAAGGATTTCGTCCCTAAAGCTGCGATATGGTTCAAAACCGTAAATAAGTATAATATTTTATTGTAACAACAACTGTTAAGCTGACTTACACTAATAATGATCGATGTCGTATTGCTGAATTAGTTTATTGAACTGCACATGGATTGTCTCATACAAGGTTTAAACGTTAAAGGAACAAAGGCTACTAGAGGTTGGCTGTTAACATAAACACCCAGAATCACACTTAATCTAATCTAACAAATAACAATACATGAGCAAAAACTACAAAACAAATATTACACGATGCTGGTAATTACCAGCTGATTGAGTGCGGCGTTGCGTGTTCCTAAACCAAGGCCGGAATTAAACTTACCTCGAAAACGGTGATTTCTCGAACATATGAACCTTAACTGAACTACTTAATTTTTATGTTTTATAGTGCTCTATCGCCTCCTGCAAGCTCGGCACTTATTTTTGTTCCACCCTGTATAGGCAACTGACCTTTGTCAGTCATTTGACATTAATGTTCTGAAACTTTACCTCATACTTATTATGATTATAAAGTTACGGTAGAAGAAGACAACACGAACAAACTGAGTATTGTTGTGGTTAAGTCCATCCTTTTATTTACCTCTTTTTTTTTGTGAAGCCCGAAAACCATGAGAAGAAGGGGTTTCCATTCCTGACATTGTAGCGTGCATGACGCTAACAAATAAAGATGCAGACTCCAGTCTGTTTGCACACATACCGTATGTCTACCAACTGTATACTGTACGGAGTGTTCCCAGAGGACCCCCTCCCTATTGATTAACGATATTGGTCATCCTGCTGTGATGTATTTGGGGAAGTATACTCGACGTCCTGAGCGGGTTATTCTTGTTGGTTGTGCGGCGTCGTTGTTGGAGGCTACAGGCGCAGGAAAAGATTGTGGGTGTTATCCTTCTGACATGATATATGCTGGTTTAAGTCAGTGGTTAAACACAGTTTTCTCCTTATTGGACAATTAAGCGGTGAATGTGTGGTCGTTCCTGCTGATAACTTTGAAGGGGCCGTCATAAGAGAATTGTAGCTGGTTTTGAGGACTATCGTGTCGAATTAAGATGTACTCTGCTGTTTGGAGATCTTTGTAGATGAATGTCTTCTTTTCCCCATGTCGTGTTGCAGATACAGACTGTAGTAGTTGGAAGTGTTGGCAAAGCTGTTCTATAAAGGTTGATGGGCAGCGATTGATCTGTGGGTTTGGTGGAGATAGGAATTCTCCAGGTAGACGTAATGATTTTCCATATACCATGTCATCGGCTGTTGCTTTCAGATCTTCCTGAATATATATATATGCTTGTTCAGCATACTCAACTGCACAACACTAAAATTACTCATGCTATAACATTCCGGGCAAGATTTCGGTACTGGTTCAACATTCTGGTGGTTTTGCTATTGGTCTGATTTATGCAAATTGACAAATCGCGTATAACGCCTAAAGTACCTTAAACACTAAATGGTTCGCCCAGCAAATCGCTCTACTAAATCCTGATTTCTTAAGCAGTCCATTAAGTATTTAACGTCCTTCGGTATGGCATTAACTTGCGATGATTCCGCAGCATTAAGATACTTTTATTCTGATGATGGATAATAAGGCGAAATGTTGGTAAGTATATAGATGTTTAATTTAATTTATTTTATTGAAAATTCTCCACTAAGAGCTAATGGAGCTTTTGATTTCTTATAAATGATTCATATTTTTTGTAAAGTTCAGTTCTAAAAAAAATAAATAAATATACATTATGATCATTTCTTTAAGGAATGAAAACAAAACGGAGTGAATAAAATTAAGAAACAAAAGTTTCGATAATTCATAATGGATTCATTATAGTAACTAATTAATTCAGTTTAGGTGTTTAAAGTAAACCATCATTGTCTTTAGTTTAAAAATAGTAACTAATAAAAAATAAAGGAATTCATCAATAAAAAATTCGTTTGTAAAACTTTTTCCATTTTTTTCTATTGTTATCTCATAGGTATTTTGATTTAAATTTTTTGGAGGTAACTGCCGTTGGAAACTTTACTGTTGTAAAAACTTCACTCAATTAAACTACACAGAAGTCAACGGACATTCTTGTTACTTACAAATGGAACTCGTATTGTAACAAAAACGATGTGATTTTTAATAATACAAAAAACCTTTTTAACTATTATTTATGTGTCTAGAAGAGTACCAAGTACAATATTATTCTATAGCATATAGGCGATTATGACTGTACAATTGAATGATAAGCTGCTTCGTTTAAATATGTGCCCTACTCTAATGTCTCCATAAATCGACGATGTTTAAATTCAGCTTAAGCACCACTTAATAACCACTTAAATCGTTTTACTAGTAACATCTTAAATGTTATGTGCCTAGAATGATTCTTTGCCATGGTTTTCTCATCATCATAAGGTCGTCAGTTCTAAGGCTGGTTGTACACGCTTCTACACTCTTTCCTATCCTAAGCTAAACTTCGCATTTCACTAAAATTACCCCGCATCCTTAACTATTTGTGAACAGTAATCTAATCTTATTGACTTTTATAGCGCTCTCTATTCTCCTATTCTTTCTAATACCTCTTCATTTGTAACCTTCTCTATCCACGACATCCACATCATTAGCCTGTAATTCCACATTTCGAATGTTTCTAACTTTTTTTTCCGCCGCGCCCACCGTCCACGTTTCCCATCCGTACAGAACCGTGCTCCAAACAAACCTTTAAGGTAGTTGTTCCATGAAAAGCGTTTTCTTAGGATTCTTTTGAAATTTTTACAGAATATTATTTAGGTTATTCTTCACCTATATGTGCAGACTGAAATTATTGGACAATATAGTTTCAAAGATATTTAATTTCAAAGTTCGCGTTTTTGCGGCTCTTATACATTGCACTATACAGGATACCGGCGAGGCTAACTAGAAATACAATGTTAACTTGGAATCCCTTCTTACAAATGTTTTAAAAAACTACAGAAAGATTAAACAATGTCTAATAACTTCTTTGAAAAAAGTTTGATTAATTATTACAACACAGTTTCTGAGATATTACAAGGGATACACGAATGAAAAGCGGTACGGGATTGGCTGGGAATAGTGCAGCAACAGCAAAAAGTTTTAGGCTTAGGTATCACGGCTACTAACTGACTGTACGATACACTCTAGCATAAACTTTTTACTAGTAATGTCGTGAAACAACTTCCTTAACAATCTTATTCGGACTTCTAAATTAACCGTTCGCGAACATAGAACTGACTGCTATTTTTAAAGGCGACTCTATCCTACACTACCCTTCTTCTACTTTTTCACCTCCTATCTTTATGTTTACTCTTTCCCTACTTATTATTCCCTTACATACCAGTAGTATTGTTTTACTTTTATTTATTTTCACACAATACTGTTTTGTCAATACCGCTTTCATTTTATTTAAGGCTACTTCTAATGGTTTTCTAGTCAGATAAAAGATAAGTGATATCAATTATGAATCTTTTTAAGACGGTAGTCCGGTCAAACTTTTATTTGCAGTGAAATGATAATTAATAAGTTTCATATTTACTAATCAATACGTAAAACCTTTTCGTTGATAACAGTGTAGAATACGGATGAGTTAAAATTTAAATTTCATTTAAAAAGTAACAGTTTTCATTATTCTAAGTAATAAATTTTCACTATAAGTAATTAATTTTCACTGTAAACTTGACGGCAGTTTTCGATAGTATGAAAAATTTACTTTTCGACTTTATCTTTTTATACACATTTTTATACTTTACGGGTCTTTTTAATAAACATAATGCTGATGCACAAAGACATTTTCTATTGATGATTATAATGGAGATGGACTGAGTACAACTTTTACCAACTAACTGAGTACCTAGTATTATTAGGTTTTATGTTTGCTAAACCAAGTACTCTGCTTAATTACCCGGTTCAGTTCATACGAGTTCATTCGAGGGGTAGACAAGTCATAAAATAAGATATAGTGTGTTTTTATGTGCACCTGAAACCACTGTATATAACAAACGATAATTTTTCGACGGGGATAATCGTATATGAAAAAAAGAAACGCAATGTTGTCAAAACCAGCAGAATGCATAGAATTTTTACGTCATAATTTTCCTGGTTGAATTTAAAATATCAACTGATTTACCTTTTTTTATGCACCGCTTCATTTTTAAAATTAATAAGTGATCATTATTCTAATAAATATACAATATGTTCAATTAAGTCAGCACCATATGGGAACCTTCATTATTGTTGATTTTATAAAAAAAAGTTACTCTAATAAAATTTCCGCTTGGCCTAAAACCCAAAATGAAATTATATATCATTTTCTTTGCAGTTGTATATGGGGTTTTGTGCGGGTGCGAAACATGGACGCTGGGCCCTGCGGAAAGGAATAGGTCAGAAGCGTTCAAAATGTAGTGTTACAGGCGAATGATGAGGATATCGTGGATAGAGAAGGTTAGAAATGAAGAGATACTAGAAAGAATAAGAGAACAGAGGACTCTACGGAAGTTGATAAGAAATAGGCAAGATAAGTTGGTAGGACACCTTCTCAGGCATGAAGGTCTACTCAGAGATATATTAGAGGCAGAAAAGGCAGTTACGAGAGGTAGAGGTAGGGGTAGATTAGATTACCGTTCCCAAATAATTAAGGATATGGGTTGTTCTAGTTTTAGGGAAATGCGAAGATTAGCTCAGGATAGAAAGGAGTGGAGGTACCTGTCCAACCAGTCTGACGACCTTGTGATTATGATGATATGAGGTTTGTTGAAAAATATAAATTTTGCTCAAAACTAAAGTATATACCTTTATCTTTTACAATTTCGACAATCGTTATTAAAGAAAGTTGATCTTAATTGGAAACTACTGTCAGATATCTATCCACATGTCATTAAAAATCAGATTTTATTATTTTTACAAACTCCTCTGTAAAGATAAATAATTTGTCTACAAATCGACATTTAATCTAGGATGTACCTACTGACACACAAATGAATTTGTTGCCATCCATAAATTACGTCACACGAATTTCATGATTTTTTGACCCCTTCCCCGTCCTTGTCACAGCTGGTCACATTCATGAGACTCCCCCATTCCTAGTGTGACGTCACATATTTTGCAATTTTTACATCCACAAATTATTGAATTAAAACAGCAGTTCCGAAATTAGTTTTATTTCTATTTAAATTATTTAATAAAATTAATTTTCAAGAAATTAACAAAAAAAAACGATTACACGAAATTTAGGTCCCTCCCATCCCCTTGTCACGCGATGTCACACTTCGTCGACCCCCTCCCGCCCCCTTAATGTCTGACGTAATTTATGGATGGGCCCCCAGCTAGAATTCATAAAATACAAAAATTCTGTTAAGCTCTGTTAACCTCTAAGAAGAAAAACCAAATAGTGTTGATTGTAGGAGATAATTATAAAACTCATCGAGAAGCAACAGTTATTTTTAACAGGAGACTTCCGAACAGAAACATCCAACATTCGTCAGTTACGGGAATTATAAATAAATTTAAGATTTCTGGAAGTGTTTAATAATTTTAATAAAAAACGCCGGAAACGGGTTACAGATGATAACATAGAATTACAAGTGATGCTACCTGTTGTACAAAATCCAAAAACGTCATTGCGAAAGAGAGTAAAGTTTCCGTAACACAGCTTTTTCTAAAATGTAACTTTTTCTGGTTGAAAATGGCTTAAAATGACGTAATCATTAAAAAAATTACATGAAATAATAAGGGAGAAGGTGTTTTGAGTACTTTTTATTGAAAATAATCATTTTCAGATTACAGTTCACAGTTAACAGTTCATTTTGGCAGTTGCCGTTAACGTTTAAACTCCTGTAGTACTGCTTTTAGTTGGAAAAGGTCAATTTATAAGAAACTTAGAAGACAAAAATAGGGGGAAGGTGTTTTAAATAATTTTCTTTCTAAATAAATATTTTAAAGGTATATATAACCTATGCGAATTTCATAGTCACTTATCATAGATAACAGTCGCTAGTCAGCCGTTTCCGACTTCGCCGCTACAGTTTAAGTTGCATTCGTTTAAAAAATAATATCCGCCAAACGATTGTTTATACAATATAAATAGACATAACTTACCGTAACCAACAAAAACTAACTTAACTTAGGTTAGGTTAAGGTATGCAACACTGTCCCCGTTTCCCTATTTTATATACATACATGATGCCTGTACCTTCCTCGAATGGGAACAATTTGTATCTATTTATGAGCTGAGATCACTTTCTAAGTGAATGCAACTTGAACTGTAGAGGCGAAGTAAGAAACGGCTGAGTAGTGACTGTTAACTATGATAAGTGACTATGAAATTCGCATAGGTTATATAACTATAAAATATTTATTTATAAAGAAACTTGTTTAAAACACCTTAGACCTGTTTTTTTCTTTAGAGTTTCTTATAAACAGACCTTTTCCAACTAAAAGTAGTGCTACAGGAGTTTAACCGTAAACGACAACTCTGGAAGTGTTTATTTTCAATAAAAACTACTAAAACCACGACTATTTCATATAATGTTTTCATGATTAGGTAAATTTTAGTCATTTGCAACCAGAAAAAGTTACATTTTCGAAAACGGCGTGATACGGAAGTTTTACCTGAAAAATAATGTAAGTAGGTAGAGGTACATTGGTAAATATATTTTAAAAAAATAAGCATCATCTATATAAACCACACTTCGTTCATATATTAAAAGAAACTGATTATGATAACGGTTTGAATTTGAACGATTCAATTTTATTATGACATATAATTTTTTTGATGAGGCGACATTCTCTTCAAATGGAACTGTCAATACACAAAATTGTCGGTGGTAGAGTAATAGCAATCCCCATTTTACCGTCAAGACGCGTGGCCAATATTGACAAGACAAGACATGTATTGCGGTGTCTATAAGAATAGAATAGGACAGTCCACGAATGCCGAACGCTAAAGACAAACTGTTCTTGCAAGTCCGTCGACGAGTATGGTTCCAACAAGGAAATACCTTTGCAACCATTTTCAATGATAAATTAATACATAGATATTCCAACATTTTTTGGTCGGCCAAATATCTACACTTAACATTAACATCTCTGGATTATTTCTTATGAGGCTACTTAAAACAAAGAGTTCACCACCAAGGACCTCATCAAGATATTGATCATTTTGAAAAGATCATTTCTGAAACATGCCAGGAAATTATTTCAAATTTGATAAAGGATGTATTACGAATGAACAAACTAATCAATCTTTTGAAAGAGATGGTGAACATACCTAATATTAAGGCTTAAATTAATTAAAGCAAAATTTGTTATCTTTTGTTTAAATTTTCATTTGTAAAATGAATTAATATGATATGCACGCTTTAATTATTCAAATACAAAAGCAAATGGTTTCATAATTTACCAATGGGGAGAAATTACAATTTATTTTTACCCAAAAGTTATCCAAGATCGTTTTTCATTGTAGATGGATAATATTGAATATCTGACCGTAGTTTTCAATAAGAGATCAACTTTTCTTAATAACGGTTGTGGATATTGTAAAAATAAATGTACTTTAACACGTTTTTGCTCAAATCGAGTACACGACTGAAAAAAATTGATATCAGATTATTTTATTTTGGATTTTTGGCTCTACGGATCCTTTTATTAAGAATATCTTTGTTTTCTCTATATCTGCTATATTATTATGTACGGCTTTATCGAAACATTATACAAATATTTAACTTATACATAACTTTTATCTCCTCGTCCCTGCTGCGAAACTTGCTAACTTAGCACACGCTCTTACGTTTCATCATATCCTACTTGTCTTTAACTAAACCCTTTACCGTCCCATTTTCTTTTCTGTAACATCTGTGCCTGGGTAATCAAACTTTTATCTACATTTATTATTTTTTAATATCATATATAGTTAGAGGATAGAGAAGATTAGAAATGAAGAGGTATTAGAAGGAATAAGAGAACAGAGGACACTATGAAAGTTAATTAGAAATAGGCTAGATAGGTTGGTAGGGGCTGGTTAGAGACATATTAGAAGCAAAAATAGGAGTTAAAATGGGTAGAGGCAGACCTAGATCAGATTACTGTTCACAAATAGTTAAGGATGTGGGCTGTTCTAGTTTTGGGGAAATGCGAAGATTAGCTCAGGATAAGAAAGAGTGGAGGTGCGTATGCAACCAGTCTTAGAACTGACGACCTTATGATGATGATAATGATGTAGTTAGAGTCATATTAAAAGCGAAAAACAGAAGTTAAAGAGGAGTAGAGGTAGACCTAAATTAGATTAATATTGCAAATAGTTAAGGATATGGTTTGTTCTAGTTTTAGGAAATTGAGAAGATTAGTTCAGGATAGAAAAATGCGGAGGTGCGTGTCCAACCAGTCTTTGGACTGACGCTGATAATAATGAATCTCATATATGCCTTTCCTCCAAGGCCCTCCTCTAATATATATCTTAATGATTCTTTCTTTACACGTTTTTTTATATTTTGTATCTGCTTTGCTATTAAAATACTTTTTTAATAGCAAGGCAGTACTCGTCACTTGAACCGAATTTTTAGAACGAGTACGAGTACGAAAAGATTTCGAATACACTAAGTAGAGTGTAGTAAAAAGAGTATTTCTCCTGCGCGTCTCTAATTATAAATATTTATTACAGAAATAAATATCCGTATATGTTACAACAACAACAACAATGAATCACTGCATGTTTTACAAGCATTGGTAACAAAAATAATTATTATTTTATATTTCTTACAACGAACTGACCAAATTACGTATCGTAAGTGCATCAGATATCTTGTAATAAAATATTTACTTAAAGTAACCAACCATTTTTATACTTTTAGTTATTTTAGAATTTGTAAACACAATTGAATTTTGCAACTGAAACTGACATACCTTTCATTCCCACGAGAATAAAAAGAATTTTTTGCAGACCCATCGTGGTTTGTCAAGAAAACTTTTAAAGATGATCAATTTTGAGTAATCGAGATTTTCACAATAACAGAAGAAAATAGATGTTCGTCACACCACAATTTCTTTTATAAGCAAATGCACCATATATTTTGTTATTTTTATATCAATAATGTACAATATGAATCGAAGTTTATTTAAAGTTTTAAAGTTTCACGATTGTTCACGTCAAAAAGTTTATAGGTAACTAAATTGAAAATATTTTCCAAAGCCACTTTTATGTGATAATAAAATTACAGCATGGAAATCGAACTGTTAAAATGTAAAAAACCAGATTCAAAAGTTACGCGGTTCGCGTCGCGCTGTGGACGAAGACTCCCTTCGATTCGGTTAAATCAGAACAAGAGACGGGGAAACACTGATGCATTTAGCCGAAAACAACCTCTGTCGCGCGCAAAGTTAGATGCCAAGTAGATATCAACAGTTTGTACAAGCGCACTCGGGGTGCGCAATCTATTGTTATTCGGTTTAGTTCGGCTGAGTTGGTGTCGAACTGATACAAAAAACTACCCCTCTAAAATGACGAATAAACATTAAGGATCGTTGTTTCTTAAAAACATTCTATTTTATTTATTAAATCATACTCCGCACAACACCTTTATAGAAAATCGGCTTCGGTCAAACCTGTTGAAATTAGAATATAATCACTTTCTGATCAAACGTTCTTACGGATCCAAGGTTAAAAAATAGAAAGATTCTGAACTACAAATCAAAATAACACAAAACTTTCAGCCTATGGATATTCCACTGATTTGAGTATCTACTCTTATAAATCTACTAGCGACCCGCCCCAGCTTCGCACGGGTGCAATGCTGATACTAAATATATATTTTTTTTGTTTAGATTATTCTCGAGGAGGGGAAATCTTCAAAAAACACCCCCTGAACATAGTAAATATACTACAGAATGTCTTTATATACAACATTCACAGCTTTTTTGTCATTAGACTATACAAACCGGCCGGTACTACCGCAACCGNACTTTTATAAAAATGTTTCACCAAGTGCCAAGCGAGTCTACAATTTCAAATATTTTTTTTTTGTTTAGATTTTTCTCGAGGAGGGGAAATCTTCAAAAGACACCCCCTGAACATACTAAATATACTACAGAATGTTTATATACAACATTCACAGCTTTTTTGTGAGACAATAGAAACCGGCCTCCCGGCTGGTACCGCCACAACCGCTACGTCCCTGCATTTTAAATCTGTAACATCAATATACAAATATTCAATTAAATTACATGCTGTAAAGGGCCATATTGTTCTATATTAAATGCAGAATGTATTTAAGGTACTTAATTAGATAAAAATGAATGCTTTTGCTTAAAATCGCTTCATAAATAAGCCATTATTTCTCATAAAAAGTAAAGGATAAAAAATGGTTATTGTGGCTTATCCCTAAGAGGAAAAAACTTAAAACTTCTGGGTGTTTCATTCCCACCAGCCAGTTATGCTGGTGGGCGGGCAGTCCCTCCGGACTATGCCGGAAGGTAGGGCGGAAGGCCCTCTTCAGCCTGCTTTCAGGAATCTTGGGAATGGGTGGGTGGTGGTTCGGGTGAGATGAACGAAATGAAGACAGAAGAGAGTGAAAGATTATCTGTGGAATATTACTGCCTCAGCATTTGCTTAAGTGATCCAAGGAAACCACAGAAGAACTTGGACCAAGGTAGACGGACCCGGAATCGAACCAGCGTCCTCCCGAATGCTAAGCAATGGTCTAAACCTCTAGGTCATGCCGTTCGGTATTCAACATTTGTACATATCTAGACCCTAGAGCACCATAATCGATTGAATATTTCACCATTAGGTAGACTAAAAGTCATTCATTACTTCAATTCGTAGCTCATAAACTTTTAATTTTTTGACCACGTGCCTCTTGATCAGAACGTCACAAAGGACGTCATACTTCAAATGCAGCCAATTTGACTGGAGTCGATTTTCTATAAAGATTGTATGGGATTCTTTCATTTGTATTTTTATAGTTTATTTCCTTACAAATTTTTGTATCTATATATTCGCCAAGCCACAGAATATCAGTATACAGAATATTTTCTATTAGTAACATCGGAGAAATTAACATCACGGATACGCTTCTAAATCCAGAAGGAAGTAGTGCTGGGATCATAATCGAGATAATAGAGTAGAGTAGGCATGCAGTTCTGTAAGCAATAGTGAGACATGAGGTGAAAAATAGTTGGACCTCTCCTTCCCTCAGTGTATTAATTTAATGGTGCTTTTGATTAGCCCGTACAGCTGACTACAAGAGAGTACAAGGTGCAAGCAGAGAAAAAGAGCTACAGATGGGGCCCCTTTATTTTCTGTTTCTTTTTTTCTAATGGGCACATTTGTCGATGAGCTTGTCTACTCTATTCGTTTATCTTTATGACGGGGAAATCGTTCAGAAACACTGATTTTCGACATCGAGGTTATGATATCTGTTACAATCATTGATGTCGATTGAAAAATATCGATGCTGATGATGAGCAAACAAAACCAAGACTATGACCAAAACTATCCCAGTCTTGATATTAGTCTTAGTCTTGCTTATTCAGTCTTGGGCTCGGTTTTGCTCAAATACTTCCAGTTTTGATCTTCGTCTTGTGTGTTAAGTTTTGATTTTGACCATTCAACCTGATTCTTACGTTTCTTTGTAATAATTCTTCTGAGCACAAGTTTTTCTATTAACCGGGACAATAATTTTTTAAATGCTGTAATTTTTTGTCATGCATGCGAGCTTGTTATGAGTTTTAAAGAAAATAGTGTCAATAGTTGTAAGAGTTTCATATACGAACGATGGTTTGATCGAAGAAAATAAATATATTGAAGTTGCTTGAAATAGTTGAACTCATAAATCTACCGGACGTAATAATTTTTCATTTAGTCTTGCGTATTTGGTCTTGGTCTTACATATTAGGCTTTAGTCTTGGTCTTCTTCGTTCGGTCTTGGTTTCAATCTTAGTCTTGTTCGTTCGTTTTGATCTTAATCTTGCTAGTATGAGAACCATCTTAACCTTGATCCTGGTCTTGATCTTACATTTTCAGAATACCAAAACCAAGACCAATTTTGCTCAACGCTAATGTAAGTAAGTAAGCAAGCAACATTGATGGTAGTTGTATTTAAACGATACGTACCGTAACATTATGATGGTAACTTAACTACTTACATGCTATTATTAAGTAGCTGTAGGCAAATTTAACATTTTTGCCTCAGCTTATGTCCCAACTCCGTTTTTGCCACCGTCTACTTTTATCTCTTTGGACCTAAGTAGTCGATGTATGTATTGTACTTGCCTCAGCGTTACGTAACCAAATAGTGCTACGCGATTGGTAATTTCAATCGTCTAGGCACATGGGAGTTTGGCCGCGTTGGGTGGAAGTGGGTGGTTGTGGATGATGAAAATGTGAAAAAATATATATCTGACCTTTTCTAACTTATGAGACCTTTTGGAAAAATTTCTGAAATGATCCAGAAAACTCCAGAACTGTTACAATTGAACCAGAATGTTCTAGAAGATTCTGAAAATGTTTGGAATGATCTAGAAATAATAATATAATAATATTAATTTCCAAAATTGTGTGCAACTGTTAAAATTGATATGGAATGTTCCAGAAAGTTCTAGAAATATGTGGAATGATCTGGAAAGTTCCAAAATTGTCATGCACGGAAAAGGCGAAACCGCTGGTATGTGTTGTTNATATTCTAGAACGATCTACTATTATTAAGAAATTTTATAAAGGTACAGGGTGGTCTGTCATTATCGGAAATATTAAACAATGAGGACAAGCTGTCATTGTTAAGAATAATCTTAAATATTCTGGTATTAGAAATTTCGATGTACGTATTATTGTATATAAACCGAAATTCAGTGACTTTTCGTCAGTTTGATCGTGTTTGCAATCGAGTGAAGATCAATTGAAATTGACAGTGAACAGTAATTAAACAAATCAAAGTGATTTTGACAAATGAAAAATAATAAACTATTTGAATATTTTAGAATGATCTGGTACTAGAAATTTCGATGTATTATGGTATATAAACCGAAATTCTATACACCGCATGTCTGATGGTCGACCAAGGGCTGATTTCCTGGGCAATGATCAAAGTTAACAAATAGGTTCAACTGATTTTAGCCTTTCACGTGCCCCTATTTTGAATAATAGTGGATCCTTAAATATTTTATATACCGTTAAACATGCGATGTATTTTAACCCGAGTAACGTCGGGTTTCGCTGTTAGTTGTCATATATTTCATTTTATTTGTATGTATTATTTAATGAGTTTCCAATTTTATATTTTTCAAACATACCTTCATTTTATTAATTAAATTAATCAAATAAATAACGTAATGGCCTATTAAAAAAAAAAATAAATCAAATGATATCAGTCAATCTAGACTGTTTATCACCCTGAAAAGAGCCAAATCAGAGGTTTCTAGTAGGAAGGTTACAAAAAAGAAACGTTCATCAAGCACTGGGCGAGGTGGTCTAGTGATAGTTGGATTATGGCATAGTTTTCGGAAAGGCATTGGCTCTGCCTTGGTGAAGACAAATACCGGAGCAGTTATATTTCATAGACAATCTACATTTGTTGCTTGCTCTATCCTCTCTGTAGATTTTGTCCTTCCTATTTATTTCTCTCCAACCACTACCAGTTCATTTCAGTACAATATTGGTCGGCGGAAGTAAAAAACCCAAAAACAAAAAATAAGGAAGGATGACAACCGGTCCTTTATTAAACTGCATACTGTCGGGGTATGTTTATGTTATTTAATTATTCCGGCCTACAATGTATTCACTCTAGCAGTAGGTATGTAGCGAAGCACACTTTTCTTTTTTAAAACTATAGTATTTATCGTTCTCACAAAGATTTCCTTTGTATGAGCGCAACCACGTAGTTCCTCACATGTAGGTATATATAAGAATAGATCCAGCAAGTGATAGCTATTTTATTAGTAAAGAAATTAATATACTAGGAATAGTTCTGCAGACTACTTCAGACAACTCGTTGTTTCAAACTTCATATATAGAATTTACAGATTAATGTCTTTTGAGCATGCGCTCGCAAAATATCACTATAAGTATCTATAGCAATGTTCTACACATCTTCCCGATGATTACATCGACCACCTCAATTCCCTACCCAACTCCATCAGATACCCACAAAACCAACCCAACTACATACAAACACACACACACACGCCACACACAAATAACACTCACAAAAACCTAAAATTTAAAATCACAAATCAGATTACAAAATTACTCATATGGCTGAAGATGACCAACTTCATTGGTCCTAGAACGGCCTGAGGTAGAGGGGTTTTAGTTGGTAGGCGCTCCTTCAGGGTGAATCCAACACTACCCTGTCGTACGGACGGCAGGGTGTCTTTTGAAGATTTCCCCTCTTCCCCGAAAACAAAACAAAAACAATCTACGCATCTATGGTTCTTGCAGACTGTGGACGGGTTCAAGAAGTATCTAATAGTACCTCTTCTGCGAAAAAAATTAGGAAATTACCTGGCTATTACGACACCTAACCAAATAATTGAACCATGCTTTAGGCCTACGTTCGATATCGAAGGTGTTGTCCTTTCATCGGAGTTTCTAACTAAAACTCTTTTAACGTATTGAACGTTACATGTTTGCGTATCAATATTTGATCATAACAGACTCATAGCTCGACGCTTGCAGATGGAGCCATAATGTTAAATAAGCTATGACACAGAGAAACCTTGATTGGCACGTTTTAAGTGCTATGTTCCATAGTCTTATGCTGGTTATGGTGAAAACTGGGTATGATTCGCTTATTGACTTGTGTAAAGTGAGTGCTATGCCTCATGGACTTAGGTTCGATTATTATGACACAACATTTCCTAATTGGCTTGTACGAAGTGTTTAGACTAAGTTATAATGAAAAGGGTCTCCCTAATTTACGTGTGTGAATTGCTATGTACCTTGGGCTTCCGGTAGGTTATGATGAGATACTCATTCTGACCTGATTCCCTCAAGAATATTCTTAGTATGTACAACCAAGTTCAATATTCTTGTTGTTTTCCCTCTGAGGAAATGTTGAAACTAACTGCCCATTACGAAAACTATACTAAAGGATTTTAGGGACGGTTCCGAGAATCCCATAATTACTGGCCGTTTCTGTGCCACCGTTGTGCATAAAAAAGGATTCCCTGATTTACTTTTTTAAAGTGCTATGCACTAGGGTTTAAGTGGGTTGAACTAAAGGTTAGGCTATGGATGGAAAGATTTACCTAATTGGTATGTCTGATCACCACAGGGTTAGTAACAGATTATGGTGAGAGAGGATTTCATGATTGGCATAAGCAAGTGCCCTTGTATTAGAGATATGTGCCTATGTCCCAAGAGCTTAAGTCGGGTTCTGGTAGAAGAGAGTGTCATTATTTTGTAAGTGCTACGTATCATCAATAATTATACTCATCCGTTAAAATTTGGATGGGTTGAACAACTGTCTAATANCTGGAGCAAGGAGTATGTAAGCGAAATGCAGGTTCGGACCAAATGGAAGAAAAACATTATCAACGTCCTGAAGATTGGAACCGTGGTGTTAGTGCGTGAGGACAATACCCCCCCGTGTCAGTGGCGTATAGGTCGTGTGACCAAATTGCACCCTGGTGACGATAACGTCGTACGAGTAGTGTCTATTAGAACATCCAACGGTGCTATATTAAAGCGATCAGTCACTAAATTATGTGCCCTACCTTTTAGTGACAATCTTAGTGTTAATGGATAAAAGGTTTTGAAAGCAACGCTTTCAACGCGGCCGGCATGTTTCGGCGCAAAAGACTATTGCCGATATTTGTAAATATTTTAAACTTATAATCATAACATTTATTTGATCAAGCAGTAGGCATTACATTATTATAGGCTATTAGTCGTAAGTTGGTCCTAAGAAAAACCCCATAATCTGTATATATTTCTTACCCCCATTGTAAATAGTTTTATTACCTCTTTTGTACCTCTCATTCCTGTATACCTACCTATTAGTCATTTGGAATTTTCAATCACTATTCAATATTATAAATACCTAGTTTGTAGTTCTATTGAATTTCTTAGGACCAGGCATAATTTGTTTGTGTGTGTGTGTTAGTACACACAATTCTGGTTGTTGCCCCTTCCATCAGAAGGGTAACATAAATACTAAAATTTGTCAAAAAAATAAGTAGTCGCAGTCGCAGTTGAAGTCGAAAATTCGATTCGTTCTAATACATTTCAACTAAAAACTCCACTTTGAGTTTCCAGAGTCTAAAGTAGACTCAGCTGAGAACAATTCTCATAATCAGTTGTTACTTATGTAAAAGTGTAAATAAATGAATGTACATATACATTTTACAGTTCCGTGTCTTATTTATACGGTGGTCCTTCGATCAGGTATTTATATATGTGGTACAGCAGTACACCCGTTGAGAAAAGATATATTGTTTTAATCGAACCTCAACAAAAAACATTGGTCCTTCGAGCCGGATAAAAAACATAAAAAATCCAGTTATATTCGTCCACATTGAGTGCAGTCCTACTTGTAGTTATTTCGGAGATTATCCAAGGAACAAGGATTATTTCTGATTACGTAATATTCAGTGTTGTGGGACGCGTCGCTTAACTGCCCGGTCCTTCTATTGGGACTCCTTTCGAAAGCCAAAACAGCCAGCCCATCTATCCACCAGGATTCATTGAAAGCCGAAACTGTGAGCCGTATTCAGGAATTCCAGCAGCTCCAGCTACCGAGTTTGAACATTCTTCAGAAACACGTTCTGTAAGTGCAATTTCCTTTACCTATCTCCCTTTTAATACCTTTTTTGTGTTTTCCTTGAGACTGATTCAATTTAAAAATCATGAGTCAGGAAGAAGTAAGAGCGAATGAACTACGAGAGTTTATTAATCGTAGGGCAACTCTTAAATCTCGAATAACTCGCTTTAAAAACAAGGTACATGAATTAGAACAGCAATCAGATATTGATGATAGGGCCATAGCACAGTTAAAAATGCGTCTATCAAATATAGAACCTATTTTAAACGAGTATGAAGAAATTCATGCGAAAATAATCAATCTTTCTGATGATCCAATTCATGAAGGTGATTTAGAATCTTTTGAAAATACTTATTACGAATGTACAGCATGCGCTAAAATTCTTATAGAAAAGCACACCGTAAATAAACCATCTTCATCATTTGACTCTAAGAATCCGCAATCACAATTAGGTATAGATGGCGGTTTAATTCAGCTGCCTAGTGTATCTTTGCCTAGTTTTAGTGGAGAATTTGAGAATTGGGTAGAGTTTCGGGATGCGTTTGGCTCGCTGATTCATGATAATAATAGTTTGAGTAAAATTCAGAAATTTTACTATTTAATTTCATGTCTAAAGGGAGAGGCGGCACAAGCCATTAAGTCATTAAAAATTTCGTCAGAAAATTACCCTATAGCATGGGATATCTTATGCAAACGTTTCGAAAATAAGAAACTTATAATACAAAATAATATTAAGTCGCTCTTTAATTTAGAATTCTTAAAGAAAGAATCACATCTTTCACTGCAACATTTTGTAGATGATATATCGAAAATAATGCAATCATTAAAAAATTACGAGCAGCCAACTGTAGACTTATTACTTATTNCGCGATTTCGATCTTTTTGGATCTCATCAGCGCGTCGCAGACAGCTCCGACAGAACACAGACCAACTTTTACCTGCTGTCTTAACAGCGCGTTTTAGAAAATACCACAAATGGCGCGGTAAACGCCATCTGTAGTACGATGACCGCTTCGAATTATTTTATTCGATTATGGTAACGTGGCTATCACGTTGAGGTGAGCTACGCCGGGATTCGTTTTCAGCAAGTAGATATCCACACATGTAGACCTTGTTGGAGCATACGTAATCCTAAAATGTAGCATCGTACTACAGATGGCGTTTGACGCGCCATTTGTGGTATTTTCTAATTATGAAGAACACAAGAAAATTAGGCTACGTAAACATTAGTAAGTAAATGACTATCATCTGAATAAATGTAATGTTATTAAGGTTTCACCCGCCACCATTGAGGTATTGTCAGGCGCTTTATCATTTCTTGTAGAGTTCCTTTATAGTTTGTCACACTGTTACGTGAGAGGAGCCAGTGTTCGTTTTTTTTATTTCACGTGTACTACTTTTGGGGTTGTTTTCTATGAAATCAAGGATTTCGTCCTCTACAGTAGCGATATAGTTCATTTTCGTACATAAGTATCGTGCAACGTCATTGTAATAACAACTAGTCTACAGTGGTTACATACTGACCTACTCTAATGACTGATCTTGTATTGCTGAAATAGTCTATTGCATTACACATAGATTGACTAAATCTAAGATTTAAACGTCAAAGGAACAAATAATTACTACAGTAACATAAACATCTTGAATCACACTTACTCTAATCTAAAGTATAAAGCAGAAAAATTCAATGTGCAGCCCATTTCAATTTGTTTGAATTGTGACCTTGAAGAAATTTGCGCGAAGATAGAACAGAAGACGATAGTTGGAACAAGCTTGAACGACTAGAGCTCTCGATGGGCAGTCTAAGCAGATCGACTAGAAATGTACAGTACTAGACGAAAATGTTTAGCAATTTCTTAAAACAAAAATGTATATAAATTAACAATAGAAAACAAAGCAAAAGTTTTATAGGTGTAGAGCGTTACGTTAATTCACTTGTTATTATTTTTGGCTAAATATGCTTTTAAGTAAAGCATATTCTTAAATTTTAACGAGGCAGTTTAAATAATTTTGCGAATGGTACTGTACACTTTTGTCTACTTCTCACTCGATGATCAGTGGAGAAATGAGCTTCGCAGACAAATATAATTGAATTTGGAATTATGCTACGGCCCATCCTAATAAAGGGAAGGGGCATATCTCTAACTTATTGAAACGAACAGTACAGCCGCGTTTCTTCAAAGGGCCGGAGTTACATTTCCCTGAACTTTTAGACATACAAACATTTATTTAATTTTCTTATTATATGGTGCCCTATAAATTGATACGTTCTTGCAAGCTCCGCCCTTTTTTCAATTGCTCCCTGTGTATGAGAAAAAACGGCTCGATTAGTTCCAATATCTTCCAATTTCTGAAAGCAACTTTATGAATTGACAAACTTTACTATACAACCTTAACGGCTTTAATTTAGTAAATGAATTGGGCTGGTATAATACATGAAAAATATTGCCTTTCAGCCTGTCATGGTATTATTTATTAGTTATGTTTATGTTTGTGTACCTTGCAAGTTAATAGTTGTCGTTCGGCAACTTTCAGACCGAATTTTAGGATCCGGATTAAGCAATACACAATGTGAAGAGGAGTTCGTATTTATCTATATTATATGGCAGGCAACATACTCCAATTTTTCGAAAAGGTCAGACATTTAGCCGTCACATGAAAAATTGACTCGCCGTTCTTACCAAGTAATAACTTTCATTCGAAGAAAAGACAACAGTTTGTCATCGGACTGACAAAACGATTACTCGAAGAAATATCTTGTTTTCCGAGACATTGGGGCGTATGAGTGTTATCAGGTTATGACAGGAAAATGATGTAAATAAGTATAAATCGTACTAGCAATATAAATTGATAATAAGTATCGTTTGTTTTAATAATTACTAACAAAATTCAAAGCACCAGTATATTGAACGTAATCAACTTCTGCAATTATTATAACTTAATATTATCAAAATCTAGAAATAATAATTCTGTTAAGGATCAGAAAAGGCAGCAAGGCCGAGTAGAAAATACCGTTCCTAAGCCGCGATTCACGTCTGACCGTTTTGACCAAGAACTTGTGAAAGAATCTTTTCCAATTTGCTGTTAAATCCTGCGTCTCTGAAAGAAAGCATTTCTGTACACAAGTTTATCTAAACTCTACTCAGAATAATCAGTAAGTATAGTATTACCATCTCAAAAGACATGTCAGATTTTTTGTATTTTAATATTGAAAGGGATACCTCTCAGTGGCTTCCTTTTATATTATTTTTAGATTATTACCGTTTTGTGACTGATGGTTTACCAATCCTCGAAATATATGAACATTTCCTAGTAGGTATAATGGTATGAGAAGACAATATTCTACCACTCACACTCATGGTCCTCAAACTGCCAGAACTTTCTGGATTCTTCTGGTCCATTTCGGTCTATAATTGTCTAACTGAAGGTCACGCCAGAAAGACTGAAGAACATTCCAACAGATTCTCACTTATTATGAATAGGTATTTGGTGGCTCACAGTTCTTCAAAATTCTTTTATTTTACCTTTATGTGTGGAATTTCTCATTTATTTTGTTGTATTCCATTGCTACTGTTGTGCTAAATGGCCCGCTAAAGTAACTTACTTCTTTATTTGAGATAGGAAATTATTCGCCGTATATAAAAATATGAAAATTATCGAAAAATGTCGTTACTTATGTTCTTTCGGCCACATTGCTGTAAAATTCAATTCTCATCAAATAAAAAGAACATTATCAAATTGTAACGTATTTTTCTGCGAAGTTAAGCGTACAATCTCAATGTTGTGTTACTATAAACGCGTGTATTACGTATATCGATAGTAGCATAGCTTGGATTTTTGTTGTAAATCATCAAAGACATCAGAAAATGCCACCGTACTTTTCATACTAATATACTTACTCTGACTAAGAACTTTTCGTTCTATTTGGCTATGTGCCTAGCATGGAGATAGCTACAGCTCCGTGCCGTAAGTTCAGTTTGACAAACCTTTACTATTAAGAAACGACCTCGTCAAGTATTATATTAGCTGAATAAGTTTCCTTAAAAACGTTTATAGGGTAAAATCAGCTTTAACATCATTGCAATTTTCACTCAATTACAATGCAAGTCGTAGGAATGCTAGGTAGGTATAGTTGGGACGATCGAAACTGATAAGTGAGAATGGACATACCTTCCTTCTAGTTCCAACTTGATACTGTATTCATTAATTGCATTTGTCCTTGTTAAGTAAGGAAATGCTTCATAGATAACCGAATATCGGTACAGTGGTTAGAGGTTGCTTAGAGACGCAAAATATCAGGGTCGGCTTTATAACTGTCTGATTGGAATTATATCTTCAACAAGCGTGTTTGCTTTCCTAAATTTCTGAGAATGTTGAACTTACTTTAAAGTCCGATGCTGGCAACTTGCTCAAATTCGGCTTATCTCTATCACTTTCTGTTACCCATCAATTGGTGTAATGTTATTTCATTTTCTTTGTTAGTCTCCGCTTCAATTCCTACCTGACATCTCTTTTCTATGTTTACGATATTCTCTACAACAGAGCCGGGCAAACTTCCTAGGAGCCGCTACCTGACGTTAGTTTGGGTCACTCCATACCCTTCAATGAGTACGAGAGAGTAAACAGTAATGGCCCATATTGCTTTTTCTTTTTCTTCTCCCTTCCACTCCCATATCAAGCCCCTTCATCCCGTAGACGAGCGAAGTCTCTCTCGCAACTTAAATAATACCTACGAAAATTTTCTAATGATCGTTCCGCAGCTCAGGGGTAGGATGCCGGACTACGTTCGCAGTGCTATTGGATTCGGCTATGAAAGAGGGGACTCGCCTACGAAATGGAAGGGATAAGAAAAGGAATGAATCATCTCACTCGCACTCGCAGGAGCAATAAAGAGTTTCTTGGCTATACCCAGCGTTGCCAACCTGTACGATAATTATGGGGACATACAATGATTTTGCTTCAAATACGATGTACGATATCGCAATTCAAATTTCTATTAAACGTACGATAATTCGTGCTTATGAGATAAAAAAATATTTTCAAATGGCAATATGTAGTGGGACTACGATATTAGTATCTACCAACCTGTTGCTTTGTTTTTCTACCTTCTTAAAATCTTTTGTTAATAGAACAAATGGTCATTTGAACAGTCTCTGGGTATTTTCACTCCATAAAAATACAAATTCTCTCTATACGACTGAGTATAGTTTTTGACTTCCACCAAAAAAGTCGTATCGACTAAAACATTGTTTTATTAACCTTTCGTCGATCGCAACGTTAGTATAAAGAAAACCAGTCGCAATGTATCAGAATGATACACTAAAATCTTGAGATATTCGTAAAAGGTTTAGAGCTTTTGTATAAGCTTTTACGTGTATATGTTTTATTGTTTATTCTTTTCACAATTGTTATTTGTGAAAATTATATGTTAAAGTAATAGTTTC
>NW_020438877.1:434513-443051 GCF_000699045.2 Agrilus planipennis | reverse complement strand
AGATTTTATTATAAAAAAAAATATTTTTATGTACCTATGTTGAGTAGTTGATTTTAAGAACTTAAGTACAATTTCATAATGTTAAAATATATACACTATATGCATAGATATATAAATATATGTTGGAAGGCTGTTTATTTGTATACATTCAATTAAATTTAATTGTTTATGGACTCTAAAAAAAGAACTTTCTTCCAAAATGAGAAAACCACTGGGGTACACAGAGTCTCTTTACAAATTCATATTCCCACTACTAGATGCGCATGCGCAATAACGTACGATATTTTTGATGTTAATACGATAATTCTTCCTAAAGAGTGCGATAATTCTATCTACTGAACCTGGCAACGCTGGCTATACCTGAGGAGCACTCGGGAATCCTACAACGTCTGTCGTGAGTAAAAGAGGGAATTGTGACAGCAACTACTCTAGTCTGGTTAAGTAAGTTGAACAAAGAAAGTTACTAAATGTTACAGTTTTATTGCGGACTATGCCAATTTTGAACGTCCCAGCCATATATGATTTTTCTAGTTTTATTAGCTGCTGTTCTGTTTGTAGAAGTACTGATTAAACTGTCGAAAGCAAACGTTGTTCACGTCGTTCAACAACTAAAGGACGGACAACGAGAGCGAGCTGCCGGTCCTTTGTTTGTGGATAATAACTATCTTTCTCTCTCCACTCCTTGTTCTTATACCTACCGTCCGATCGCCGAGTTGCGCTTCATACGAAGACAAAGTGCCTTTATTCGCAGGTGAAAGAAGACAACCGACTCGAGCTTTCAATCGACAGACTTCTTCTCTCCTTCCTACCCCTCTTTCATCCTTATCCTCTTCCTCTTCCATACAGCAGAAATTGCCATTACTTATCGTTTATTGTCCGCCTTTAAAAAGCACGATCTGGAACCTTTTATAAGGCGCAATCGTTTCCGTTCGAAATATCGTCCACTTGCAAATGAAAATCTGTCACAAAGATTAAAAGCCGGTGAAAAAGGGAATATGAACATTTCACGATTGCACCGATTGAAACAGAGGCGTAGCGAAAAAAGTTTGCATGGAATTTAACTTCAATTAAATCGAAGGCGAAGACGAAACTTTTGCCGATAATTTAATCTTAATCTAAGAACTACCCTTTATGGAAGTTATTAATAAATTAAACTTGATATAATTCATCATCGCCTCGGTGTACGATTAAAAAAAAATCAACAACACACTCCTAAAGAAGAGATCACCTACAACGTAATTTTATCTAAACCTAAATATTAAATTTCTTAGTGAAACGACTTGTAAAATATCAGACTTTAATCAATGAATAATTATGTAGTAAACGCCATCTGTAGAAAATTTGACCAACTTTGCAATTCAATCGGTAGGAAATTTTTGACTCTGCTCTGTGTTTGGTGAATTAAATTTGAAAACCTAAATTAGTTTAGTTTCATTTTTGTTCAAAATGTAAGGAAATACATCGCGATAAATATTAATAGTTTCCTTTCTATTGGATACCATGTATAGTAGCTATATATATATAGACACAGTTTTATTGATATGAAACTTCTTTGGGCTCGATGAGAGTAAAATCTCAAGACCATGAAACGACACGTTTTGCAACGTTTTGTCTCGCGAATTGCCCAAAAACAGCATCGCATTAACAAGGAGCTTTTGGACTGTCCGCGACCCAAATTTACTCCAGAGGGTCATGACTGGTGACAAATAATAGATTTATGGTTATGACGTGGTACTTAAAGCTCAATCATGCCAATGGAGGCTGCCGCACCATCCAAGACCGAAAAAACACGCCAAGTTAGGTCGAATGTGAAGGTTTTGCTTACAGTTTTCTTCGATCGTAGGGGCGTGGTGCATTATGAGTCCTTGCCACTGGATAGGACGGTCAATAAGGAATATTACCTGCAAATTATACAAAATTTTCGCGAAGAAATCCGATAGAAACGCTCGGATTTATGGAAGAACAGAAATTGGCTTTTGAACCATGATAAGGTCCCAGCTCACATATCTTTGCTTGGGCGCGAATTTTTGCTAAAAAATCGGTTGTCTGTAAAGTCGGTTTACTGACGATAGTTGAACGTGACAACGTCATAAGAAAGTACTGACGGAATGGTTTCATTTTTCAAAAGAAAATTTTAATTTTATTTGTTTGATAGATATTTTGTATGGATATAGAGAAGGAGGTAAATGGAAATGTATTATTGTATAGCAGCTGTCCACGTGGACGCATCGCTCACTCAAGTAGGAGAGAGACAGATGTCGAACGCTGCCGAACGCGGAGGCCGATTATGCCTCTTTGTCGCTCGTTCCGCGCTCTCGCTTGCACTTCAAGCCTTAAATGGTGGAACGCCTCGGAGCGAGGTAACGCCGCATGAGTCATGTTTTTTCGTGCGGGCAGCCGGCTCCATCGAATTATAAGACGTCACGTCAAAAACAACAGACTAATAATGCCGCAGCCATTGTATTCTCCAGATCTGGCGCCCGAAACTGAAGAGGCCCATGAAAGAACGACGCTACGCTACGATTGAGAAGATAAAGACGGCAACGAAGGAGAAGCTGAACAAGATCATAAAAAATTATTTTTTGAAGTACCTCGATATTGGAGAAAATGTTGGCACAAGTGTATAATATCTGGTGGGGAATACCTTGAAGCGGACAAAATAGATATTCATGAATCAATAAATAATTTTTGAAAAAACACAAAATTCCCGATACTTTTCGAACAGACCTCGTATGTGGCCGACCCAACATTACAGAGGATGTATGAGCAACCCAATATACATAGTGACAAAGAAGACCAGACTTTCTAGACGTCTTATTCTGGATCATTCTAGAACATGGCCACCCCATGTAAATAGTTGCCGCGAATTCGGATGGGTTAGTATGAGTTAGAGTTACGTAGCGATAAAAAGTGAAGTAGAAAGACAAGTGTGTAAAATAGTGGCTAAATAGTGATTAGTTAATAACAGAAGGACTAATTATAAAGAACAAATTGTTAATTTAATTTAGTAATAGTGAAGATGTTTGATGAATACGTGATATTTGGTGTCAGGTGAAGAGGACCTGAATTGATAGCCCCTAAAACGTCTTCTTGAAGTAGAGGGGTTTAAGTTGGTAGGCGCTCCTTGGAGTCAATCCAACGCTGTCCAGTCGCACGGACGGCAGGGTGTCTTTTGAAGATTTTCGCTCTTTACGAAAACAAAAGAATAACAAAACCGGATCAGTAGTACGAATTGGAGTTACGTGATGATACAAAGCGAAGTAAAAAGAACGAAGAAGCGACAAAGTGTGCAAAGAAGTAGTGAAATAGTGATTAAGTAATAATAGATGTATTAATTAAAAAGCAAATAATTAAATAAAAATAGTAACAGTGCAAGAAAGTGTTTAATTACTCGACAATATCAATATGTCTAGAAATTGGACACCTTAGGTGGGTACAATATCGACCGTCTCGTAACAATATGCAGGTTTTTCTCTAATTCATTGATTCTGCATCGATCTATACTTATATACGCTTACCTGTTTTAATTTGAACAGAACGGTTAAGTGAGAGCAACTTACGAGGGGTTATCGCTTTAGTGGATCATATTTTATTTACATCAAAGAATGAGGGCATAAATTGATCCTGCATGGTGTCAATCATATAGCAAATTCCGAATTGGTGCTATCTTTAATGTTCAATAGAATGAGATTAAATAATTTACAAAAGCCTTCTCGGCTAAGCACTCTTTTGACAGTGGGCTTGACAGTCCTGACGTGAAAGTGATTTGATCTTGTGATAGGACAATCAGAAGCAAAATCATGCGTCTTTATTTATAAAGGTTGTTTCATTTAAGGCGGTTTCGTCCATATTATTATACATGTTTGTAAAAGTGGTTCGAAATTATATGGGGTATACGCAGAAAATATTTTCAGTAATGCAGGGTGCCCAATTTCTTCTGGACGGTACCTAATTTCGTTATTTTAATTGGAACACCCTATATATTTTGGCATTTTTGGTTTCTCTATTTAATTTAAGGTCGACTTTGTTTGCAGCTCCGTGTACCAGTCTCTATTGGTTTTCGAGATATTCGATTGTTTTTGAAAAAACATACTACTTGTTTCAGTGCTTTTAATGAGACCATATAGCTCTAAAAGCTGCAAACCTGCCGTTTGGAAAGTTTGTTTTAGCACAAATTACCGTATCTTTTTGCTACAGGCAAAATGTGTACGTTATTCAGAGCTGGAAATATCGAAATCTACTTTTGACTACTTTATAAAACAAATAACTTTCTTTTTTCAAATGGAAAGATAAAAAAGATTTTAATAGATACCGTTTGATGCAAAAATTAAAATGCCTTTCTAACGATATAAAGTTTTAAACATCACTCAAATCGAACAAAGAAGTTCATGGTGGTTAGTATTCTACCGAAACTGCCAGACGTGGGTATCGAATTCGATCTTGTTGGATCTAATCAGCGCGTTGCAAAGAATTTGGACAGAACACAAATTTTTTTTGTTTATTTTAACCTCGAGGAGGGGAAATCTTCTAAAGACACCCCCAAGGGGGGTAGTGTCGGATTCACTCCTGGTGGAAGCGCCTACCGACTAAAAACCGACTAAAAACCCTCCTTCCTTATAAGGAAGTTTCGGTTTCGGTTTCGGCCGAAACTAAGACCGTTGCCGAAATTCGGTTTCGGTTTCGGTCGTAAAAACCAGTTTCGGTCGGACACTACTTCTAAACGTAATGTGGAGAAATAGCGAATTGAAAATAACGTCAGACAGTATAAAAAAGAGGTAGTTAACATTCCTAGGCGTTTCTATATTTATTTACTTTCTATTTCTGTTATGTTCGCATTTCATGCAATACCAATTTAAAATAAAAAGACTTTGTTTCCACGCCGCTGGATTAAACACCGTTCGATTGTATTAAATCTGTTCATCCGTTAAGAATAACGAGAAGATTCTCTTCTTGCGTGTGTCTCTCCACACATACTTTTCCGTTTGATCTTCAAGGTTCTTTTGAATAAAAGGACGATCCAGTGCTTCTACAACAGTTTAGCCAAACAAAGACGAAAAAGTTCGGAAAATGTAGATATATTTACCGACACATGAACAACTATCAACCAGCCAAATAAATGAATATCTAAAATCCAAAGTAAAGGTGAACTTAAAGTGCAAACTAACAAAAACTGTTTTCTTCTAAGCTTAAGTAGTTCTACAATATACTTTGAAAATACAACGAAAACTTAAGGGACAATGAAGTGGTCTGTAATTCGTACCAATACTATATGGTCCTTGCAGCATGAAATCTGTTGTAGTGTACACCCACCCATCGATAGGCAGTTAGAAACCATGATGTATAATGTATATACATCTCAAATTTCGTTAGACAATTATGATATCCCTAAGGAACTGTGATTAGCAAGGATCATTTTTGTCCTAACATGATACCTACAATTAACAATTTGTTTGCTTTTTTTGGAGTTTTGAAACAGAACTGTCGAAGATTCAGCTACGAGATTTTTGAATAATACAAGGTAACAGCATTTTTATTGCATGAAATTTTATGACTAATGTTATACATTTTCGGAGTGCTGATTTCAGATCTGAAGTCAGATTATTTGTGTCAGCTTTAAATTTTAATATATTAAGAACGCGATATTCCAGAAAAAAAGTATTTTAATTAAAGACGTATTAGAAAAACTACTACTACTTATCAAAAAATTTTCTTTTATAAGATTTTCTTGTTTGACTTGGTTCACAAGGACTGTTTTTAATGCTCCAACAATAGTCCGCCATCATATGGGCATTCCAGTGACCCTGGTACCGCTCCTCCATAATCCGAATATATTGATGGAATCGTTCCCCTTGTTCTTCACTCAGATCACCAAGATTTTTAGGGAAACGGTCCAAATGGCTGTAGACGAGGTGCACCATCGTGAACATATTACAACCAAGTTGCTAGAAGTTCAACAACATCTACTCAATGTGCTCCGCAAAGCTTTCATCCTTTTTATTTCCCAGAAAATTTTGTGTAATCCAAACATTTCAGTCCAGGCTTTTTTCTTTAATATCAGTCATATAACTATTAAAGCTTTCATCTATATCACTGGCGTTTCCAATTCCATGCAACAATAAACAGTTTAATTTTGTTTCCTTGTGTAATGCATATATAACACGTTATTTTGGATGGGGTTTTTCATTCTTGTCCCTAAAGTTTGTTTTTAAATAAATACTTAGTCTCTTTTGCATATGATCAAAATATAAATGTATGCCCCTGTAAAAGCATCGATTACTGCATACAATCAGTCGTCATTTTAAATGTCGATTCCATCAATTCTGGTAACACATTAAGAGACACAGCTTAGCCCCTGAGAGTTTAAGCGAACGGTACAAAAGATAGAAACAAAGAACATTCGGAAGGAAATAGCTGCAAATAATCTAATTCGAAGTGGTCTGTAATCTGTCGAAACTGCCAGAGGCGGATAGCGATTTCGATCTTTTTGGATCTCATCAGCGCGTCGCAGACAACCCGACAGAACAGAGACCAATTTTTTTCTGCTGTACAGCGCGTTTTATAAACGCCATCTGTAGTACAATGCTACATTTTAGGATTACGTATGTTTCAACAATAGATGCAGTTTATCGCTAGGTACATGTGCTGTTTTTCAAATCAGGCCCGTATTATACAAGTAAACTCACTCCAGGGTGTCTTAATTGTATTTGCACGAAAACTAATATGGCACTTTAGATGAAGCTGATTCACCTATTTTGCATTTAATTTTTGACGTGACAACGTCTTATAATTCGATGGAGCCGGCTGCACGCACGAAAAAACATGACTCATGCGGCGTTACCTCGCTCTGGGGCGTTCCATTTAAGGCTTGAAGTGCAAGCGAGAGCGCGGAACGAGCGACAAAGAGGCACAATCGGCCTCCGCGTTCGGCAGCGTTCGACATCTGTCTCTCTCCTACTTGAGTGAGCGATGCGTCCGCGTGGACAGCTGCTATACAATAATACATTTCCATTTACCTCCTTCTCTATATCCATACAAAATATCCATCAAGCAAATAAAATTAAAATTTTCTTTTGAAAAATGAAACCATTCCATCAGTATTTTCTTATGACGTTGTCACGTTCAACTATCGTCAGTAAACCGACTTTACAGACAACCGATTTTTTTAATAGCTTTTGAAAGCATATTAGCACCTACAAAATTAGGTATCTATCATTGAAGTTTCGAATTTAAAGTTGTTCTCTGTAAAATAAGGGGCGAGTTTGTATACACCACCATATTTTTACGAAACCATAACAACCAAACTGATTGTCCCCACTACAACATCACTTGTGTCGATCGAGCATTGCTGTGCGTAAATATTCGAAGGACCAAGCTATTTCTGTAAAGGAATACATATTATCATCCCAGGTTAAATTGACACAAAAGCAATAAATCTTAAAAACGCTTTAATACTATTAGCTTTGAGTGCCCCTAGATCCTATATAGACTATTCCAGATTCCATCAGGTTCCAGCAAGTTAAGCATTAATTACTCTTTGAAGAATTTATTCAGTGGAGTCTTAATATCTATTAAAACTATTGTAAAAACAACAAATCTTAGAAAAAGATACATAGAGGTTCAAACACGTGAAACCGTTTTTAATATGCGTTTATATTTTATAAACCTGCGAACGCATTCAGAATCATGAATAAATTATACCAAAATCAAAGAAGTTTTAAGTTAAACGAGGGTCAAAAATATGATATTACCTATTCAGCATTCAGTCGACACTGTGTGATGTGGGTGAATTTTCTACCCGCTTGGCGTAAGTAGAATGTACTTTTTACAATTTATTTTGGTTAAACAGGTAGAAAAGTTTCAACAAAACTAAATTTAAAATTAACGAAATTAAAAAAACAACATTTATATAAAATTAATACAATATAAACGTAGATAATCACTACATAGTGTAGCAACCACGAGCGTGATTGTGTGCGATCGGGCATACGTGTGTGTGAGCGGCTTATCGATTCGCCGACTAGCCGCGGGCGCTTTTCTTCATGTGCGTCGTATCTGTAAACGTGTGTGTCATACCTGCGTTCCGGGAAAGCAATTAAACCGTTCAAAGAAAACGAGACTTCTCTGGACCTCAGAAGAATGTTCCCGAAAGAAGGCAAGGGAAAATAAAAAGGAAGAGACGATCGCCGAAGAAGAGTAGAAATAAATTGACCGTTGCAGAAGTGAATCAAGAGATAAACTGAAAGTGATAGAAGTGAAATAAATAGAACAGTGAATAGTAACAGTAGTGTAAATAAATAGAATAATTACCTAAGTTTAGTAATAATTTAATAGTGTTTTTAAGTTTAATAATAATTAGTGTAAATAAATAGTTTTCTTCTTAAAAGTTAATTTGTTAAACCCACGAACATTACAGTATGCAACTTTCTATTGTAAGAAAAACAGAAATTAGAATACGATTTTCGTTATTCTACATAAAAAAATTAAAAAGGTTAGGAGACACGAGACTACGTGTTCCATATTCTTTTTTTAACTGTGTTA